>NW_027514406.1:0-300000 GCF_048772815.1 Callospermophilus lateralis
GGCTCACTGAGAACCCACTTTTTTTCCCTGGAGCCCAGAGCACTCAGGAAGCAGCGAGCACAGGAAGGGCAGCCTGCACCCAAGGACTGGCTAGAGGCTGCCAGGAGTTCCTGACTGGTTCCAGGCTCCCCCAGCCATTGGGAACCCAGGCCTGGGATGGACGGGGCAAGCTGTCCTCAGCAGTTGAGGACATTGGCCAGAGCCTATAACATTAACCTTTACAGATATCACCAGTAAATGGGAGAATTCAGCCCCTTTCCTGAGAGGAGCTGCAGAAGGGATGAGCTGCAGGGGGAGCCTGGCAGAGGAGGTTACACTTGCCCTTTCCATCAAAGGGACACAGGCTGGGAGTGGGAATGGACAGGGGTTCTCCTTTCTCACATGGGAGAACCAAGACTCAGACAGAACACTCTGGGTCCTGAGAACTACAAGAACCCCCATTCTTCAGGATTCTCGTAAAAACCATAGCAGTTGTCTGGGCTGCAAAATGTGGCTTGTGGAGCTCGGTGAGCAATTGTTACACCTGCAAAGAACCACAAGGGTCTTTTGACTCGATGGGCCTCGTGTGCATCTCCCTATCCCATCCAAGGGCAGCGCAGAGCACCACCGACCCTTGCTGTGCAAGAACTCAGTCCAGGGCTGCCAGATATTTTGATCACCTGGAGCCTGGGAGCCCAGCCCGGGTCAGCCCTGGGGGAGGTAAGCCTCGTCCTGAGCACAGAGCCTGAGGAGGACTCCCCTGTGTGTGCCGATGGCCTTCAAGGAGGGCTAGTGCAAGAGGTGGCAGGGTCTCCCAGGGCACTGGCCTCCCCTTTGCTGCAGGACACCTCTCTACACCCACCTCCTCCCAAGCCACCTAAGGGACAGAAAAAGTAGTTAGGGCCTCATTGTCTGCAATGACACAAACATGGGCTCTTGGCCACTTGTAGCTGTGTGACCTCTGGCTAGTTACTCAGCCTCTCAAAACTTCACTTTCTGCATCTGTAAAACAGGGGAGGAGAGCCTCTCTTTGTAGGAGAATAATGCTGCTCATCAAATTCCATCATTCCTATCTATAAACACATTATGGTTCCAGAAGCCTTGGCGCATGCCTGTAATCCCAGCAGCTCAGGAAACTGAGGCAGGAAGATCACCAGTTTGAGGCCAGCCTCAGCAACTTAGAAGACCTTGTCTCAAAAATAAAGGAGGTGGAGGCTGTGGATAGAATTCAACAGTAAAGCACCCTGGGTTCAATCCCCACTACCACAAAAGAAATCAAAATAAAAAAGGTATTGTCCCTTTTCTGTTGTAATACACCTCAAGGCCCTGGCTATGGGGTTAACACAAGTAGTTAACTGGGAGTTTTCCAACCCTGGATAAACAGGGAGTCACCTAAGCAAAATCTGATGCCCAGGCCTAATTCAGAAAGGAGAAAAGGGAGACAAGGCAGCCCACCTCTCAGCCTTGCCTTGGCTTAAAGTGGGAAACCACTGATCTAGTCTATTTGCCTCCAGACGGATAGGGAAACTGAAGCACAGAGAGGTGGTGTGACTGGAGCAATGTCACACAGCAAGCAGGAAGCAGGGCTGGACCAGAAGTTCCATGCTGACTCCTGCCTCCTGCCCCAGCTCATCTAACCCTTGGTTTGTTAGCAAAACTCAAGGCCTCCAGGGCCAGACACAAAAGGGGCAAAGAGGACTCAACTGCACTCCGGAGTCGTGGAAACTGGCAGGACAGTGCCAGCGATCCTTGCTGTGTAAGAACTCAGTCTGGGGCTGCCAGATCTCCTGGTGACTTTGAAGGACAGTTAGAAACGTGAGTTTTTGTGCAAACTTTCCTGAATCTTAAGAATTACGTTCTAGGGCTGGCGTCGGGGCTGAGTGGTAGAGGGCTCACCTAGTATGTGTGAGGCACTGGGTTAGATCCTCAGCACCACATAAATATAAAATAAAGATATTGTGTCCACCTGAAACTAAAAAATAAATATAAAAAAAGAATTGCGTTCTAATTCCAAGCAAATTTTTTAAATATTTATTTTTTAGTGGTAGTTGGACACAATACCTTTATCTTATTTATTTATTTATTTATTTATTTATTTATTTATTTATTTATTTATTTATTTTTAATGTGGTGCTGAAGATCAATCCCAGGGCCTTGTACGTGCTAAGCGATCCCTCTACCACGGAGTCACTGCCCCAGACCCCAAGCAAATTTTAAACCTGAACAACCAACCAACAAAAACCTGGAGCTAGGTGCGCTTCTCTGGTTACCAGTTTGGGACCTCAGTTCAGGATTTCATGGTAGAACCTGGGGATAATTTTTTGTCTACGAGTCAGGATAACATGAGAGGTTCTTGGAAAGTATCTTTCTCTATAAATCAGTGTCTGGTCCTGGTGGCTCATATTCTGCCGTTACCTATTTGCTCCTGTGAGCCAAACAGTGCTCTCCCCGGATATTCTTGCCAAAAGGTTTTGAAGAGTTTATTACAAATATCGTTGTCTAGAGAACAGATTTAGGTACTGTCCTGGACCTGGAAGAACAGAAAAAATTAATGAAAAGTGCACTGCATCCCATGAGAGGGAGGAACAAAAAAAGCTGTGCTGTGGCATCTTCAGCCTCCCTCCATTGCTTCAGTGTGTAAGAGGGTAAACTGAGCCCCCTTGTGGAGCAGACCCTGAGGTCACATATCTATCTCAGAGCCCTAAGACCCTTCTTCCCCACTGGGTCAACAGTGACTTCTGACAGAATTACTGGATGCCTCTCCTGACTCCCTTTGCTTCCTGTGGATGCACCCACCATGCCCTCTGCTCCTTCATCACTGCATCTCCTGGTTCATAGGCTGTGCTCACCTAAAGGGTCCCGGGTGGGATGCTGCTTCTAACGTGCTTCCCCTGTCTTCTCACCATCCACTGTTCTTATGGGTTGGGATCCACTCACTCAGCCTGACTCTGCCTCACCAACTCTGCCAAACAACTAAGCCCCACTATGTCCTCTCCACTTTTTTTCATAGGCTCCACCCAGCATATGGCTTCTTACCTGCACTGTTCTGCAGAGCCATGCCCACTCCACCCATTTGATCTTCTACATTGTGTCCATGTGGCTCATCTTCCACAGACATATTTAACACTCTGCGATTGCAGGATTTTCTCTCTAGCTCTGGAACCTTTGTAGTATGGCTTGTTTGATATAAGAATACCTCAATATTGTGATTAACAATGTTTCTCAAAAGTTAAAAAATAACATTAAAAAAATCTGAGGATGAGGCTCAGTCGTTATGTTCCCCTATTTTGAAACCCTTGTACAAAAAAAAGAAAGAAAGAAAGAAAGAAAAAGGAAAAAAGAAAAAAAAGAAAAAGAAAAAAAGAATAAAGAAAGAAAAATAGGCAAGTAAGAAAAAAATGTGGTTCCTTTTTCTTATGTTATGTGTTACAAATTTAGCATTCATGTTTACCTGTTGTGGAGGCTGTGAAAAGTCAGTCTTTCATACATACTTCCATGCCCACACTTGACCTTTTGCTGCAAGGCTATTGCTTTATGTCAAGGTCTATAATTTACCTGCCACCTCACTTAAATTGGAATTTGTTTTCAAATCCTAGGTTTCTCTGGTAGCAGGGTTCTTCTTCAGTCCTTGGAACCTGACTTCTTTCTTTAGAGCTCATTTAGTTTCAAGTTTTTTTTTTTTTTTTTTTTTTTTTTTTTTTTTTTTTTTTTTTTTTGGAGAAGACACACTTGAAAATCGGGGACAGTAAAGCTTGCTTAAACTCACTTTCCCAATGGCCCATCAGTGCAGAAATGGAGATTGGGACCAGTGTCAGCCTGTTGTGGAATAGTTCTCAGGAGAACCATGGGAGCCCTGAGATTTTGGACTTGAGTGTTGGCATCAAGAGAAAAGATACTCACTCTCTGTGAACATTCTGCAGCAGATGAGGGACGCTGGAGATGACTCAGGCCTAACTCTGTCCCAATGGCTCAGATTAGGTACTATAGAGGTTCTGTGTTGTACTTTCCTTCCATCCCCAGAGACCTGAAAAACAATTGGTGACAAAGATGGCTGGTTTTCTTGACCTACATTGTTCCTGAACCTGAAGACAATGAACAGAAAGCAGAACAAGGAGGAAAATCAATGCATCTGTCTTTCCAATACTAGAAAGGTAAACCCATCAAATACTGAAAAATATTTCCTTTTACTTGAAAACCAAGAAGCCCAGTGATTGGTAGTCTGGGCTGCTATGGCTATCCAGCTATTCCATCATGCCCCAGGGCCCTTCCTGTTTTTCATTGTGCCATCCATTTAATACAGCAATCAGGGGAAAAAGAAAAAGGGGAAAAAAAAACAAAGAGCAAGAGTCCCAGTTGATTCCAATGTTATCTCATTGGCCAGCACAAAATCACAGAGACCCCTACCTGCAAAGGATATTGGGGAATGCAGTTGTTTTTCACTTTTACTTTGGGTTTGTTTTTGTATTTGGTTGTGGGGACTGAATCTATGATTGCTTAATCACTGAATAACCATCCCCAACCCTTTTTAAATTTTAGAGACAGATTTTTAGGGCTTTACTAGATTGCTGAAACTGTCCTTATACTTGTGAGCCTCCTGCCTCAGCCTCTATAGTCACTGGGATTATAGGCATGTGCCGTTAGGCCTGCCTGTGTTTTTTTAGGTGCTGGACTTGGAACACAGAGACAGGTACATGTGAAATTTGTTTACTACTGAGCTGTAATTTCAGCCATAAACTTGTCATTTTGAATTATTAGCAACCCATTTTAAAAAAATATAAGGTCCCAGTGGAATGAATGAGGGATACCTGCCACCTGGACCTTAGCAACCAGTTGTGCTGGTGTTCCTTAGTGCAGGCCCAATGCATACTCACAGGGTGGCATAAAAAGATGGGCATCAAGTGAAGAATGGGTTCGGATGGGCTGGGAAAGTAGAACTGCTGGATAGGTGGCAGACTGAGATACTGTTCTTTCATGTGTTGTGATGGGCATCTCAGGTGGAGAAGGGGTAGAGCGTGAGTGCATTTTGGTGGTTACACACTGAGATACATCCCCATTTTTTAAAATATTTTTTTCTTAAAATATTTTTCCCCTGGGATGTCAGGCCTGCACCACTGAGCCAACTCTTATACAATTTTTAAAGTTATTTATTCCATGGTAATATTGATCTATTGAAACTTACAATATAAAAACATACTTACAATATATTCACTTATTATAAATAAAGTTATAAGAATTAGAATATGTCATCTTTATAAAAATAGATGTCACAACACTTGTTCCCAGTGACCAAATATGACCCATAAAATGTTAAACACATATGGACATTTGATTTATATATTTTATTCTTTTTTCCATATTTATTATTATAGACAAGTTCTAAACACTAAATGAGTGAATGCAGAGGTTTATGCCAATTTCCCTAATTACTAATTGAGAATAATATTTTATTTTTCCTAGTAATGGCATTTATTTTCCCACAAATACAGCATGTGGAATTTATGTGTTGAAGCTGAAAAGTTAATTACACAGAAACTGAGAACAGAAACACTTCCCGGATTTATAATAAGAATGAGAAACTGACTGATTGTGTGTAGGGAGTGCAAAAACAATTAAGTCCAGAAAGTAACTCTTAGGTTTTAGAGTACAATAAGGTGATTACATTGTATAATAACTACTTAAATAAATCAAAATATCCAGAACTTAGAAAGTTTCAAACACAGAATAATAATTTTAATGAGATGAAAATTACCCTGATCTGATAATTACACACTATGTACACATGCCGAGTTATAATAATGGGTCTCATATCCAAGTACAAAGAGTAGATTCCAGGTAAAAATAAAAATGAATAGAAGTAAATTCTTTGATGTTTTAGCCAAATATCTACATTACCTCAGATTTTTAAATGGTATCCTATGTTCATGAATGTTTCACTGTTTTGGTTTCCCTTACTGTCATGTCTTTTAGATCTGCAAGTTCTAAAGAGTCATGGAATGATTTAGACATATTTACATGGATTTCTCATGACTGTTATTTATTTTCAAAACTTGTTTACACTTTATTTTATTATTTTATTTTTATGTGGTGTTGAGGATTGAACACAGTTCCTCACATGTGCTAGGCAAGAATTCTACCACTGAACCACAATCTTAGCCCTGATGACTGGTATTTTTTAATATGTGGCTGGAAAAAACTAAAATACATACCTACTATTTCAGGTACTTGACTTAAAATACAACATGCCTTGTATAAAAAAAAATATTCCATCAGATTAACATCATTTTTTTGTATCAATTTTATGCATGGTTTCTTTACTGGAGAAATGCATCGCTTACTTCAAGCAGATGAATATTGGGACTCTTATGGAAGTTTGTCTTGTAGTCTTGGGTCAAATTCTTGTACTTTAATTTAAAAATCTTACAATGGAATCACTTTGAGTCTATCTGAACTGTGACTTTAATTACACCTTTATTCCAGATGACTAAGGAGAAAACAATAATAATATATTTCGACTGATATTCAATAGCTGGACTTTGGTCACTTGAGATAGTTTTTCTGGTCATGATAATAGCATATATGCAAGGTGGATAGCTACATTGGGGATTCAAAGACAGGCCTTAAATACTGTCAAAGAGCTTTCTACACATATTGCTAGAAAATTTTAATATCATGAAAATAATTTGAATCCACAACATATGTAGCCATTATGAAAAGAAAAGTTTTAAATCTATTAAATCACATAGATGATGAAGTACATAATTAAAAGATAATGGCCAGCATTTCTACCGAGTACTTTTTATTTCAGAAACACATCAATATTTGATCCTTGTTCTTCTTTCATACACAATAGCTCTAGAATATATGTAATAAGACTCCATATATGTAATACAAGATGATCAGATTTAGCACCAACATAACATTGAACTCAATAAAACATTACAAATACAAATTAAAAAATCATCTTAGAGGATATGCTTCTCAGTGTCATCTTAGATGATATATTAAAGGCATTAAGTCTGATAATAAATGGTCAAAAGATAGATCTAAAAAAATACATCTATGTGCACACCTACTACATTGAGATTCATTTTTTGAGAAGGTAGCAATTCTTTACTTTTGTACAATCATTCCATTTCAATTCATTGAAAATTGTTGAGTATTCAACATATTCCTATTGCTTAATCAAGAAGAGAAAGATGAAATCAACTTAACACTCTACCTCAGAAAATCTCAAAAGAAGATAATATCAAGAAATATTTTGAGAATATATGGTAATTCTGAATCTATAAGAAAGGCTATGTACAGTGGGAGCACAGCTACTATTACATAATCCAGACATGATTTGGTAATAATATTCGAATGGCACCTGGAGAATATTAGAGAGAGTTGATAATTGAAGTGGGAAAAATGTGTGTTGGGTGAATCCACATATATCCCTAATAATAGGATAGGCTGAGATTGATAAAGATGACACTATTTGAAATAAGGGCTTCTGCTTCATTTTCTCTTGAGATATATACTATTAATATGGAATTTGAAAATAAAGATCAACAAAATATATTATTTTATTAGTATAAGAAACATTTCCTCTGAAGTTCATCTTGAGATCTCAGCTAACACCATAATTTTCTTCTGCAACTTCACGTGCCTTTTCTAGCACAAGTTCTAACCCAAGAACTTTACCATTGGTATCTTGGCCGTAACATATCTAGGGATGCTGATAATGATGGGGTTTATAGTTACAGATGTTTTTGTCTCAGAATTTTGGAGATGACATCAAATATAAATTAATAATCTACTTTCACAGGTTTGGAGAGGGGGCTTCTCCATTTTTACCATCTGCCTGCTGAGTGTTCTCTATGACATACACCTCAGCCCCAGAAGCTCTTGTTTGGCAACGTTCAACCATGTATTGTCACATCAGAGCCTGTGGTTCCTTGTTTCCTGTGGGTATTCTGCATGTATGTGACCTGGTGTGATCTTATATATATTACTGAATGCTGAATAATCATACAGATGCATTACTTTCTAAGGCATTTATTTTAAATATTTGGGATGTTCCAGGAATTCTTTTTATAGGGTTCATGTCCTCAGGTCTTTCTAAAGTTCAATAAATAGAAAAACCTCTAACTAAAAAATAAATGATGTTATCACTATGAAAATGTGAACATTAATATAAATAAACAATATTTAAATCTCTCAGCCCATCGGTATAAGGACTTAGATTACAAAGATCAATTTTTTGGGAGACACAAACTACCAAATTGCATTGTGTCCTTGGTGATCATTGTACTGGGAAGAAACTATTGGTTTCAGCATTGGACTCTCACCAAGCCATGGTTTTATTAAGGGTAGGACACTGATGTTTTCTTCTGTAACCATGACATGGTATCAATCATATGTAAAAAGAAAAAAAAATTACAGAAAGAGAAAATGGTTCCCACAGAAAAAGAAGGCATTACCAGCATTCTGTAATAGTGCAAAGAATATCCAAAATGTGGCCTCTGTCTACTGGGGCATCTACAGAAAGCATGAACTTGTATACTTTCTGGCAGAAAAAAAAATGTTCTAACCTTCCAAAGAATTGGGCTTTATTACTTGAAATTATAAAAAGTAGCTGTCGATAAAGCAATATTTCTTGCAGGACTGAACATTCAATGTACATTTGCAAGAATATAAAATAGATTCCCAGAGCTATTCAATACAGAAATATTGTTAATACATAAAGCTCAGGAATAGCCCAAATGTCCATCATTTGTTTAGTTCCAACTTTGGTCTATCTACACCATGGAAAGGTAAGATTTTTGCATATGTGGGTTGTTTTCCAGGTTGTTTCATTGAGTAATAAATAAGGGGCAGACAGGATATACAGGAGCACTCCCTTTTGGGTAAGAAAGAAATTTACCTAATAACTTATTATTGTTATTGACTCCTATCAGAACAAGAAACAGTAAGAATATATACTAAAAACAATTAAAACAGATGTTCATGAAGGGCAATGGGAAAAGATTAATGGGGATGGAATAGAGTTGAGTCTTTAACATGGGTTTATATTTGAACCACATAAACAACAACCATGTTGAAAACACAGAATTAAATCAATAACAAAAATCAAGCCCAACAGGTAAGAGTCTGACAACTCAATCATGAACCACATTATTCGGTGACTAATATCTTTTTGTTTTTCTTTTTTTTAAGAGAGAGAGAGAGAGAGAGAGAGAGAGAGAGAGAGAGAGAGAGAGAGAGAGAGAGAACTTTGAATAAAAATATATATATATTTTTCAGGGGACACAACATCTTTATTTTATTTTTATGTGGTTCTGAGGATAGAACCCAGTGTCCCGTGCTTCCCAGATGAGCATGATACCACTTGAGCCAGATCCCCAGCCCCTAATTAGTTTCCTAAGCTTGCCTGATTTCCAGGATCTTTTTCTCCAATGTGAACAATAGTTTACCTAAATTTTTTACCACATGCTTGTTGCAATGTAATATTTACTGATTAGTAATTAGCCAAAAAGGAGCCCAGGATTCATATGCAATGTTTAGTGTCAGTGCAGCAAGGGACAACATGGGTTTTATGCTTTCTCCATTAGACTGGAGTTTACAATGGAAGGGGCCACTTCTTATCTTGAGTGAGCAGCCTGATGAATACACAGATACGACTATTAATATGCATGAAGAATTCTTTGAAAGTTTATTGCCAGGAACACATAGAGGACTTGACAGTTACTTCCAGGTCCAGATTTCAGAAACTTGGCTATACACACTTGGGGCAAAATGACCAGTCCTACACCCTGTGTGAATATGTATTGTAATATTCTGGTAGTTTATCATAAGCCTAGGCAGAAAAAGGTTGGGTCTTGAAGGTTATACAGTCATGTGGGTACAGCTATGGAATGGGATTAATGTCCTTTATTTAAAGAGAGCTGCAAAGAAACTTCTCAATTTATCCTGTGAGGACACACATGGTGCACTTCCTTACTCTCATCAAGCTGCTATAATAATTTATGGTAGACTGGGTGGTTTATAAGCCACAGACACTCATTTTTCACATTGTATAAGATCAAGGCACAAGGCTATTCAATGCTTGTTGAGAAAATTTATAATGGGTAGAAGCTCCTGGCTGTGTCATAATGTGGTGGAAGAAGCCAGCTAGCCTGTAGCACCTGTTCATTAGAGCATTAATTCCACTGATGAAGTCTTCAGCCTCAGAAACTCAACACCTCTCCAAAGACTCACCTTCTAATACCATCACCTTATTGGAGAGAAGTTCAACCAAGATACTCAAAGGGACACAAACCTTCATATTACAGCTTTCTATGAAAAATCAGGATCTCAATAGTCAATAAATCTGTTGGAAAGTTGATCTTAGAAATCTGAGCTTTCAGAAGTCCACAAATAAAATTTGTTTTTTGCTTGTAAAGTATGTAGTTTCTAGAACTCCCTTAGAGCAGTCCAATCCGACTAAAGTATATTTCAAATGATGATATTGTCTTTTCAATTGTTCCTCCATTATGAACAGTTCTCTGATTTTTACACAGGTTATCAACTCTCTGGGCATCTCTCTCTCTCTGCATGTGCCTATGTACATGCACATACAACAGAAAGGAGTTTGGGACTTTCTGCCAAGCCCAATCCTCATATTCTGCATTTCTACATGTCAAATTTGAAAACCACCCGCTTGGCCCCATCCCTGCAAGGCAGGCCCAGGCCTCCTGTGGTGTTATTCTCTGAGCTACCTCTTTATGGTTGGAGTGAAGCCTGCTTCTACCCTGTACTCTGGACTCTGCTCTCTCCTCCTCAGTCTTTGCCTATAGCCTGGTTAGAGCCAGGCCTTCCATTGCACCCGTACCTCCTTTTACTGCTCTATAACCTGATCATTATGTGCCAATGCTTTACCATGCTCATTTGTGCATTTCTTCCCCTCTGTTCCCACAGATACAATGAAGCTGCCATTTGCTAGCTGTGTGACCTAAATCAAGTTAACTTGACACAGCTGAGCATCTTTGTCCTGCAACATTAGTGTAAACATGGCTTCTGCTCATGGAGTTCTTATTGCCAGTGAAGAGGGCAGGGATAAAAGTCTCAAAATCAATGTCCAGTACATGGTCATCAAGGGCTCCTGATGTCATTAAATGTTACCACTACTAGCTGTCAATCTCATTTCACAATTTGGGAACATGAATCACTGAAAAGTAAAAAAAATAATAATAATTATACTTAACTTCACCTGGCCAGTGGGACCAGGTCTGCTCTGTCTCTAGATTCTCTGTCCCAACCAGAGCTCAGGGCCAAAATGAATACAAAGGTGCCACATTAATAGAGGACTAATGTAAACCTGGTAAAAGCAGTTTCATGAATGGACAAAAGGGAAAGAATTGTGGGAAGGAACCATATCCTATATCTGACACCTGGAGAATCAGGAGATTTTTACCTTCACATTGATTCCCTTCTCTTGAGAACAAAACTGTACTGAAAACAGACCCCAGAAACAGGTTAGTCATCAATGCAGACAATAAAGGACACTCTGGAAGTTACCAGGCTGTTTGGTGCATGTACAAGCAGTAAGAGCCACAGATCGGAAGACCTCAAATGGTTCACATGAGACCTCATTATTCCTGCATCTTCATTCCCTGGCTCACACAATGGCAGGCTGAGCTTGGAAACTCAAGGTTCTGTGTGCTGGAAGGTGATATACCCAAAAAATAGCATCTACACATCTTTTCACAAGTTTACTCATTCCACTCAGCCATAAACAACAGAGGAATTATATCATTTGTGGGAGATGGAGGAACCTGGAGCACATCAAATTAAATTAAATAAATCAGCTGCAGAAAGTCAATTTTCAAGTGCATTCTCTGATATGTGAAAGGTAAAAAGAAAAATGGAGTGAAAAAAGAAGTGGATCTCGAAAAAATTGGAGAGAGAATAGTTGAGTTTAGATTGATGGAAGAGAGGATAAGAGAGATGATTCAGGCACTGAGAAATGAGACTGATCAATGACGTTATGCCCATACATGTATATATTACAAAAAATATACTAATAAATCAATATAATGTCCTAATATAAATGACATTTTTGGCACCTGTGACTGAAATTCAGCATGCTTCACAATTGAGCAACATTTCTTCACCACTCCTTTTATGTATATTTTTTTTAAATAGGTTTCTGCTAAGTTGTTCAAGGCTTTGCCAACAGACAAAAAGCTGGGTGACCACTTTTTGTCTTTGTAAAAATACAAATGTCTGTCATCCCCCTGGCTTATGGAGCACTCACTAGGCAACAAGTGCCAACTATTTATGACTTCATTTAATTCTCATCATAGTCTTGAGAAGCAAGTGGCATCATCCCCATCTTTAACATAAATAAATAATAGTGGCGAGAAATTAAAGATCTATTCAGGCTGAGTGAGGTGGCACATGTCTGCAATACCAGCAGATTAGGAGGCTGAGGCAGAAAGATTGTGAGTTCAAAGCCAACCCCAGAAAAACTGAGGTGCTATGCAACTCAGTGAGACACTGTCTGTAAATAAAATACAAAATAGGACTGGGGATGTGACTCAGTGGTCATGAGCCCCTGAGTTCAATCCCAAGTACCAAAGGAAAAGAAATCTATTCAAGCCTTAAAAATATATAAAAGCCAGAATACAAATATACAATATGTATTCAAGACCTTGGTCCATTAACATTTATTTTATACTAATCATAACATCTAGGAACCTCCCTGAAAGCTTAATAAATCCAATGCTTGAGAGTACTCCCCAGAGATTTTTGTTTCACTGTTTGGAGCTAAAGTCCAGGTATCAGGATAATTGACTCTAATGCTCACAATTAGGAATGGAATCACTTTTCTATTAAAAATCAGGGAAGCACAGACAAAGAGATTGGATTCACCTGCTCAATATTGTGTGTCAAGTCGACAGGAAATCCAGGGTATGTGTATATACTTCTGTAGCTCTCCAAAGAGCTCTCTGTGGCTCCAAAGAAAAGAAGACTCCACAAAGCTGGAGGCGGAACACAAGCC
Source organism: Callospermophilus lateralis (assembly GCF_048772815.1). Classification (NCBI taxonomy): domain Eukaryota; kingdom Metazoa; phylum Chordata; class Mammalia; order Rodentia; family Sciuridae; genus Callospermophilus; species Callospermophilus lateralis. The sequence goes on from NW_027514406.1 coordinate 13,004, forward strand.
AAACCCTCTGCCACAACTCACCCCACAATACTCCAATTCTCCTAGACAATAAGTGTGCATATAGGAGACAATTCCAGATGGTACCTTGGTGATCAATGGGCGACATGCAAAGAAATAGGGCACAACCAACTTTAGAAAAGGCAGAGGTGTGGCTGGGCCAGGGTGGGTACTAGTCTAGAGGATAAACTTTTCCAGGGCACATGAAGTCCAGGGCTTCCTCCTCCCCAAATGAGCCTTGCCTTATCACACATATGCTTGTTCAACTATTTATGCCCTTCTCCTATTTTATATTTCTCTTGCACATGGCTTTGGAGGTCTTGTGCTTTGGCATTTCTTATATTTTTTAATGCATCTTTCAAACTACCACAAAATCAACCATGAGGAATATTACCTGTACAGGTAACAGTTTTATTTTATTACCATTTAGGTCAAGTTCCCAAATCTCTCTGAAATACACATTTTTTAGTTTTTATAATTTTATTATCCCTTTACATATTGACAATGCTTGTGATAAAGCAGTATTCTCTGATTTCAACACTTGGAATATCAGTGACCTGCTTAAACTGATTGTACTTTCTTTTGATTCTCCATCATAAGCCTCCTTTTTATTTTTTTACAGTATATATAACTTTATATATAGTACAGAAAAGCCCAAGCTAATATTACATGGTTTCTCTCAGAGAAAGGGCAGGTACCTCCATTAGTGAGTATGAGGGATTATCACAGCTTCCTTAGTTTGGCCTTCCACCATGGTTTATGACTCAGCTCAATGTTCAATCTTCCTGTGATCTCCTCAGCCTGTGGCCTTCAGCTCATCTTCTTCTTTTAAAATTTTAGATTAATTTTGATATTTTACAAAGACCCTGAACGACAAAAATGCCAGTTTGAAAATGGTGGCATACATAAACAACACTACCCAGAAATCAGGTGCTTCCTGTGGGAACAAGCAAGGGAAGAGGAGCCTATCACACATGATAGACAGAGGATCCTCAGAGCTATAGTGGAACCATTGGAGGATACAGAAATCCCTTACCTCAAAGTTGAGGCATTGTAAGTTGTTTAATGGGTCTGAACTAATGTTATCATACAATCAGAACAATAGCAACTGTGATTGGCACATGATTCCAATTGAGATGCCTTTCCAAATATGTCCAGAAAAATGTTTAGAGACCAGCTATCCCAGGATTGGTGTTATCAACCAAAAAAGAAAGTAAAATTAAGAGACAGCTGACATGTTACACTGGGAAAGCCACAGTTCTGTGTTTTCCAGGGGGATGTTTGTCATCTTTCTATAGACATTAAAATTATAGGCCTGCAGGGAAAGAACTTAAAGATGTCTTTCCTTAAAACATGCAACTCTTGAGGCTATTACCTGCACCACATTCTTCCTGGCCTCATCCATCTGGGTAATTGCCTCTGCATTCTTAGATTCAGAAGAAGTGTGCAGTTGGGTCATGGAAAGGCTGTGGAAGAAGGGAATTTTAGCATATTGCTGAGGTTTCTTGTAGATGAAGAAGAGAGACTTCAGCTCCAACAGTTCAATGCAGCCCAGAAAACTTTGTTCTGTATGATACATTGAGGATATTTTCTTCTAACAATGTTTGCTTTTTAATTCATATCCTCCTAAAATGAGTCATTTTTTAAATAGGGATTGATGATTAATTTTAGTTTCTCATTTGTTCTAAGTTTAATGAGTTCTACTGATACAACTTACATGTAGAATGTCATCTAGAGATTTTAAACATTACTTATTTGTATACATATTATAAAAGAAGACATGAGTTTTAACTTGATATTTTATAAACATTTATTTTATTTACATGTGGATCTGAGGATCGAACCCAGGACCTCACACATGCTAGGCTCACACCACTGAGCCATATCATCATCTGTAATTTAGCATTTTTATTTATAAACTTGCTTCTATAATATTAATAAATAAAATAGAACTACTATTGATGTGATTTCTATAAGTTGAGTAATTATAAGTTTTTAAACTTTTAGAAGAAAATGAGATTCTATGTTCAAAACTTCATTTCATAGAGGGCAATATCACAATGCCATAAACTACATATATTTCTTATAAAGTCTTTGGATCCAATTTAACTCAAAGAATTAAAAATTTCCTGACCCTGTACTCTCTCAGTTAGGAAATGTCAAATGAGAGGATCATAATAAAAGTGTTTGGAAGCACACTGAAAATTTTTGAAAATCAAATGAACATACTAGTAATTTCCTAATCCTGGATTAATAATACACAGGAATATAATTTCCAAGTTTAGAGGAGGAATATTGGTGTTGATTAGTTCTTTATGTATTAGTTTTATGTGTATATATATATGTGCCTATATACACACATATGTCTTTTCCAATTTCTATTACAATGGAACTGTCTGACTCTAACTTTTCTTAAAGGAACATTTAGGTCAGTGGAATCTCATCCTACCCTGTCACTGTATTTCAATTTCTGATATTTTCACAAACTCAGGTTATTTTTTAGTTGTTTTTTTTACTTGTTTGCTTGATTCTTTACATGAACAAGTAATTGTGAACCTGTCTCCTTCTCTGGTCACTGAAACACAAAGAACAAGATGACACAGAAAAGCCAAAGTTGTGTGGAAGAAAAGCAGGACTTGAATTTTACATAACGACATCAATCAGAGAGACAGACTGCCCTTTAGGAATCCATGGGTTTCCCAGTAATGAAAGCTTGGCATCTGTGAAAAAGCACTCTCTGGCTTTTTATTTTTTTACTTTACGATTAAACAGATGTTAACTTTATGAACCATATAAATTTATTGACCATCAACTATGTGAAAAATTTAAGGCTAAACTCTTGGATGAGGAGTTCTTTAAGCCACTGTGCATTTTCTAGCTTTCATGGTAATTGCTCTCTAATTTAGAAACTGTGAAGAACAAGAATTTCTAGACAATTCTATAAATAGAAAGAGGCATATAATTTCAAACTACTCATATAAGCATATATTACATTAATACATCTGAATAAATGAAGCATGTGAGATCACAAAACAAAAACATGGTCCTAAAACTCCACACACAGTTATGAAAAGTGCTGTAATGACAAAGCAAAATAATTGTCTTTTGGGTCCAAAGCATGAGGTTTCAAAGTCCTGTAGCTAATAAATATCTATACCCTCTTTATTTCAAATTTATTGCTGTGCATGCATTATCATAATTTGTTTGAAGGATCATGTGTTGATCTAGTGTTTCATTTCAAACAACTCTCTTAAAAGTACTAAGAATTTTTTTCTAATATCCATCACTAATAGTATTAGTACCATAGTTATATCGTGATTTTTGAGCCTAAAGGAGAAGTTTACTTAAAATTTAAAATTTATGTGTCACTGAAAAGGTAGAAGATATACTATATTAAAGCTGGCTTTATTGTCTAGGAAATAGAAATATCAAAGGAATTATTTCCAGGTATTTGGTCATTTTTGATGTACTGATCTGTGTATAATAAATAAAATTTAATTATATTTGCAGATTTATGGAACTATGCTTCAAATTAAATGTTCCTTGAGAAAGAATATTAGTGTTTTTAGCTTCTACATCTATGTCTAGAAAATTTACACAATATCATTAAAATTATATGTTTCCTGTAGAAATGCTATTCACTGTATTGTATTTGGAGGAGATTAATGGATTTGGTATTTTTGCTTCAAATATGTTTTGTCAAAAAAAAACCAGAACATGATTATAAAGCTTTTTTTATATTATATTATCAATTTATGGTGACGTTTTTATTCTCTTTCAAGCGCAACTATATATAAAAAATAGTGATTCTTTTTTTTGGTGTCATGTTATGTTCCAAAATTCTTATCTTTTGTGAAACAAAATGATAATTTTGTAGTGCAGAATTACATCCTTATAAAGCCTATTTTATTTCCTCCAATTTTAATCATGGATCTAAATTCATATTAAAATGTATTGAACATTTTTGACTGTGTATTATAAACCCATAAACTAAGCTAACTATTTTACTTAGAGACCTGGATCTTCAAATATACAATTCTATTTTACCCACAATGAATTAAAGTAACAGTAAAATAGAAGCATAAAATGACATAAACATTCACAATGAAAAGAGGAGGTGATCTCCAGTGACAAAAGACTTCAAAGAACTTCTGGAAAACAGAAAGTATGGAATCAGATGAAGGATGCATTTGAGTTCTAATTAGGGCTCCCAAGGAGGGAGATTAAGACCATGACTAGGCATTTTGGAAGTCTCTAAGATAGGGTGCTTCAGATCAGCACAATGGAAATAAACGGAAGGGAGCTTGCTTGGGTGCACAGAATCTGGGTTTGTAGTCTTATCTCAAAGGAGGATTTTGCTTACTCCAAATGAAATTTTGGAGTTGTCTTGCACTCTCATTTTGGGTCCTAATTGAGACATAGAGTGTGATTTACATGAGTCTCAAACAGTCTTGAGTGTTGGAAGCCTTGAATGGTCATAGCCAGAAAAACTCTCTTCTACTGATGAAAATATTTTGAAAAGACCACTTTCAGCAATTGTCTGGGAAAGGAATTCTTCTGTCCTTATGGTGCCATAAAGCACAGGTCCCTATAGTGACACCACAAAAATTCGCTTTTCAGTCAAAGTTCTGTACTTAGTTTATGGTACTGGTGACAGTCTGTTCCTGAAAGAAAAAAAAAAAAAAACGTATAAAAAGGAAAACAGGGCAATTAATTACAGTTTTGACAGCTGTGTAGACTGAATGTCAAATTAATGTCATCTTGTGTTTTTTCTGCTCTTCTTTTTAGATCCCCTAAATGGACTTTTTTTGGTCTCTACAACTTAGCTGATTGAGTGAAACTCATACATATGTCCAAATCAATTGAGCCTCCTCACCATGATTTTCTCAAGACACAACTACTTCACTGGTCTTTTTACAATTCCTGTATGGAAAGTGAGTACTAAAAAGAAGAGAATTGGATCATCTGTTTTCAAATTGAATCATCTGAGTTTTTATCTCCATTGCAACATGGAATCAATGTCCTTCTGATAAGGAGAGTGAATTGACCTAGCTAGGAATGTACTTTCTCCTCTTGCTTTCTGTTTTTTTTTTAGTACATAGAATTTTGAGTCCTCAGGTACAGTTTAAATTTTAGTTCAAATCTTGTTAGACATCCTGGTGGAATAGTGTCCTCTTAAATAATTAGGATTTCTAAAACTAGAGGATGCGGAAGCATGGTGTAAGAAAATGTAATTGCCAAGTGGGTTAATGGGAGTGATAGAGAATGAAGACTCTTCAACTTTGACAGTCTAGCTCCTGGACCTATGTAGTCTATCTCTTGGTAGCACAAACTGATATAATGTTATGTAATTTAAGAAGTATAAGCAACATCATCACCTGTTCCAGAATTCTACCAGGCCAGTACCTTTTTATTTATTTCTTTTTTGTAGGTGAAAATACAGTGAATAACATGGTCATAGACCCATATAATATCTTTGTTTTTGTTAACTGTGGTCTCATTCACTTTTATGCATGATCCCTTGGCACTTTATTAATGGTGCGTGCTTAGGATTTATTGTCCCTAAAAGCAAAATGTAAAAAAAAAAAAAAAAAAAGTTTGGGTTTTTCTGGTTGAAATTATTTCTTCATTAAAAGAGGTCCACTTGTTGATTTATGATGAGAGAATGATGAAAAGAATGATGCTGTCACAAGTACATAGAAATAGACCTCTCTTCCTAACTGGCTTGATATTTGTAAGAAGTATTTGATAGATAAAATGCAGTGACTGGAAACCACTATGGTACTCAGTCCTCATTCATCCTGTGCATCATCAGAGGCTGGATAAATAAAACTAGCGAAGTCAAGTTGTCAAGTTGGTTGTCTTGTACAATGTCCATGATATATTTGCTTTGGTATTTGATAGCATGAAATCTCATAATATTTACACTGCATTATCTCTTTCAGAGATCCATCCTGATTACTGTACCCCCCAAATTTTATAGTCTTCAAAAGTTCCTTCTAGACTCTTGAAAAGTCTTAATTTCTTCCTATAAGTTTATGTACCTTCTTAGCTGAGGTAACATTTTTTACAGTGTAATTAAGGATGAAGTGTGCTGCCAAGTATTCTTCTCTTTAGAAAGAGCTTTTTCCACTTTTCATTATTCAAGGCAAACCCTGAAAGATACTGTACAATGATGCTATTTTATTTCCATTTACCTCTAAATGAAGCTAACTCATATTTATTTCTAGTAACATTTTGTTAAAACTTGGCCAATTTCTTCTTCTACATGATTTATAAAGGGACCTTGTCCCAAAGAAGGGAATGAATAGGTGTTGTAGCAATTCTTTGCTCTGAAATTTATTGGGGTTTTCTGAGAAAAGTGTAACTTCGTGATTATCTTCTTGATTAGTTATTTGCCTAGTTATGGTCACACTTGTAGAGTGTGAAATGCAAAGGATGATAAAGAGTAAAATAAGTAGAAGCTATACATTTATTATGCTTTTGTAACTGAAGAAAGGTTTGTGAAGTACTTTATGACTTGCATAACTCTCTACCTTTCATTTAAAGTCATATGATAAAATTCATCTTTATTTTTTGTGTTTCACAAATAAACTTCTAAAAATAAAATTTACCCCTATTTTTCCTAATCCTGTTCATGATTTTTCCATTTTCTTGATTATATGAAATTTTCATAACTCATACTAACTTGATAATCTGTGTCATTTCCTGGCTTACAAACAATTATTGATTTTTGTCTCTTTTTATTTATAGTTGGCCTCCAGTGACTAAGAGGAAGACTCCTTCCTGTCTGCTCCTCCCAGGCCTGCTCCAGCCTCTCAGCTTCCCAGACCCTCATGCAATTGGTTGTAAATTCTTCCAGAAGCTTTTTTACTGTCTAATTTTCAGAACTAAAAATAAAAAATAAAATAAAAATATTAAAAAAAAGTTAAAATGCAAAATGTGGAGGGAGAAAGCAGTATATATATATATATATTTGCAATTAGGCTTTTTTAAAATTTTGAAAATATTTTTCTTTTTTTAATGTGGGTCAGCCACTGATATTTCATCAAAATATAACAGTTTCTTTGTTGAGTTAAGGTAACCAAGGAATAGCCACACCCTCAGAACAAAATAAAACACACACATACAAAAAAAAGAAAAAAAAAACCAGAATCATCTTTAACCTAACGTTTTATAAAATGTCTCAGATCCTCGTAACTTGCACACAAGCTTCTGTGTTCAGTTGAATTGTAACTGCTTTTTGTATTTGGAGAGAGTGTGACCACTGAACTTGAAACCTTTTATTCTGAGTGTCTTGGTGGTTTTTGGTGAGATTAAGTAGGTGACAGGGTGAAGAGAAAGTGGGGAGCTCTTCGCTTTTATAACATGAATTTTTCTCCACAGTCTACTCTCAGCTGCCAGACCTCAAGTTTTTCTTACACTGGTATACTTTAACTATTCTTATTTCTCCTTTACCAATAATTTTTAACAGCAGTTTATCAAACTACACTTATTAAGAACAATTTTAAAAGTAAAGTTATAGTTCACCTCACCAGTATACACTTATTGCTTATGGTTTCACTCACCTGCTATGCCTGTTTTTAGTGTCTGAAAAACATAGATATTATTTTCCATATTTTATCCAGTTTCTTACATGTATATACTGGAAAGAAAATCTGGTCTGGAAATATTCCATTTTGATTGAATGCTATATTCAAGAAAATAATATTTAAACATGCTAAACATATCTACAGAATTTCTCAAGAAGCTATGCTTTAACCAAATAGAATATCCTTAAAAAAAAAAAACTATGGTCAGCTTCAATAAAGCAAGAATAGAACCCAAGAATTTATCATTAATGATAGATTATAGATGATACATACAGAATAACCACAAGATTTAAAGAAAAAATCGTATTCAACCTGGAATTCTAAACTGAAGCAGACAGTCAATTAATGAAAAATAATAATAGATTTTCATTAATGATAAAATTCTAAAAAAGCAATTTTCTGTGCCTCATTTCAAAGAGAGTTACTCAATATAGAAAAAAAATAAAACAAAAAGAGCACAGTTTGTGGACAGAAATAGTGGTTCTAATTACAGAGCTCAAGAAAGTTATGCTGATTCTGCAGTAGACCTTGAAAATAGTTTTATTAGCTTACCTCAGTCATACCTTTAAAATGATGCTTTAATAGAAATATTAGCTAGTAAGTAATCAAATGATTGAATACCGCAAAAGTTAGAAAATTCTAGTGATCTATTTTTCATACCTCACACACAAAAAAATGAGTATTGGAAAATACAGGAAAAACAAAGTGATAAAAAAGAAAGCAAAAACCCACTAAACAAATAATGGAAAGTCAAGTTCTGCATATGAAACACAGTAAAATGTGCACTGTTTGTAACATTTGATGAGATAGAAGAAAGTAGTACTGATTGTTCTTGATGGTAAGAACATCCCTCCATGAGCAGCATTCATGTCCTGATATTGGATGTTAGAAAGGCTAAGAAATTAGAGAAAGAAAGCATTCTTACTTCTTGTGTGTGTTTTGTGATGAAATCTATTTTAAAGTCAAATTTGTGGAAATGCTTACTGGTTTTTAACCTTCATAAATTTTCTGTAAACAATGAATGCAACACATAATTATTTTTAAAAGGGAATAACTAACTGACGAAGCATGAACACAGGTACTTGTAACTATTGAAAAGTAGAGTGGGGTGTGGTGGTGTGTACAGATGCTGATACTCAGAAATAATAAAGTTTCCAATGTATATTAAGCAAGAAATCACAGAATGCATATCATTCTGATTTCATAAATGATAATCAATTAAACACTAAGCCTTTTAATATTTGATTCATTAGTCCTGAAAAGAAAGAAGTGGCCCCATAAGCTAAATTGGTTTTCTTCGCTCTCTAATTGCCATGGGAAAAAATAATGGGAACACCTAATACATTGTGAAGGCTCTTCTATGTATATATTTTAAGATTATGGTCAATATCAGACAACTAGTAGTATGTATGGCTAAATTTATTGCGTTTTAGAACTTTACATAGTTGCAGATAGAGTGGAGGATGCTGATTTGGGTCTAAATTTTAGAAACTACTGTTTTATATGGTACTGGGGATTGAAACCAGGGGTGTTTTACCATTCATATATATTCACAATTCTTCAATATTTTATTTTGAGAACTGGTCTCTTTTAGTAACCAAGGGTGGTCTTGAAGTTGCGATCCTTCAAGGCCTCAGCCTCTATGATTTTTCAGATTACAGGTGTGTACCACCACATCAGGCCAGGACACTACCTATTAATTTTTACATGCATCTAATAATCAAAACTATTTAAAATATTCCTGCCTTTTCTTTTATTTAAAATATTCAATACTAACTTTCTGACATTGTTGGAGAGCATCTTCTCCTTCCCTCCTCCCACTCTGCCTGGGGCACTCACAGAAAGAAACCAGAAAAACTGGTCGGAAAATATACTAAAATTCACTCTACAGTCATTCATTTCTAAACAGAACAAAAAACAAACAAACAATTATACTGAAGCCAGAGACAGTGGAACAGGCCTGTCATCACCAACAACTTTGGAGGCTGAGGCAGGAGGACTGCAAATTGGAGGCCAGCCTCAGAATCTCAGTGAGAGTCTGTCTCTAAATAAAATATAAAAAAGGCTGGGGATGGGGCTCAAGAGTTCAATGTCCCTGGGTTCCATTCCTGGTACCAAAAAAATAAAAAAAAATGCAGACTTCTTGTGCTCATTCTGGACATACCTGGAAATGGATGATTACAGCAAAGACAAAGATGGAGGCAATGAGATTCCTGAGATAGAGGAGATTCTGGTGCGAGAAAACCTCTCTAAGGGCTTGGACTTTGTCTGTGTTCATGGCCCAGAGATGGAACACTACAAGATGGCAACCTCCAATTCCATGTCTGTTGGCAGAGGAGGACACAAACGTGAAGGGAAGAACAAAGGGCTGGACTCCGCTGGGTCTTGGGCCTCCTCCTGGCCAAAGCAGAGGCAGGAGAACAGAATCAGCCAGGAGACTCAGCCAGGAGACTCACGGCACCAACAGTCACAGGGTCACAATCTGGATTTTTTTGGCACCAAGGATGGAACCCAGGGGCCCCCAGTCACTGAGCCCCACCGCCAGCCTATTTGTATTTCATTCACTGACAGCATCTCACTGAGTTGCTGAGGCCTTGCTGTTGCTGAGGCTGGCCTCCAAGTTGATATCCTCCTACCTCAGCCTCAGCAACAGGCAGAAAGGGGCCTGGCCTGAGGAAAAGGCAACAGACCAGCCAGGGACACTGTAGCACAGGGCACCAAGGTCTGAGCACTTCAGAAATGACATGAGACTGACTTTAGAACAAGAACACAGTGGGAAACACTGTCACCATGGCCCCTGCGGCCCAGATCGGTGCTTCACTAAACGTGGCATCTGTGGGCAGAGTGGCTAACAGCTGGGGACTCAGATGTCCCAGTCTCTCCCTGGGACTGCATTTTCCTGTCACCCCAGAGTTGGCACAGCAGGACTCATGTCACCTTCTGGATGGCCACTCAGATGGGCCATTTGTCCTGGAGACCACATGGACAGGATATCTGTGACAGAAACGCTGTCCTAGCTTTCCCTGGCCCCCTGGCATACCCGTGGTGGTCTTCTTACAGCCCCTCTCCCTGCCACCTGTGGCTGTGTAGGACAACCGCTAATGTTTCTATGGTAAAGAATCTGGAGACATGAAACCTTGAGCATTTTGTAAAGGAGGAAGTTCAGCAATCTCAGTAGGAGAGAGTAGGGACTTGTCCTGGCTCCTCTTGCCACCAATGACCTCTCTGAATCCCTGCACTTGCTCCGCTGAGCCATAAGTGGACCCTCAAACAGACCAACTCATCTCTGCCCCAGGGCCTTTGCACCCGCCAGGTTCTCTAGATGGACCTGTATCACTCTTCCCCAGTCACCCCATCTTCCTTCTCTGCTCTATTCTGACCCCGGGGCCCTGGGATGACACTGACGCTCACACACCTTAAGTTCTATCCTTTTGTATTATTAGCACCCACAGAAGCGCCTAGTGCTTAACAGCACCTTACTGACAAATGTCTGGAATGAAAGGTGGGTGACATCAATGGCAGGGTGTGGGCCTTAGAAGCTTTCTGAATGTTTAACATGGTCATTTCTTGCAAATCACTACCCTCTGATCTCTAGGAAATGGGTTGTTTCATGCACTAGTGTGATGGGGGCAAGAGCCATGTGACATCTGTACTGTCCACCTCCCTCCCAGCCTGGACTGTCCCAAACCTCAGGGAAGAAGGACCAACTGCACTCTCCACTCTAGGGGCCCTTCCACACCCCACTTTACAGGTCACAAGCTGAGCCGTGGTGGCACTCCTGCTAACAGGAAAGCCTTTCAGCTGAAAGCTACCTGAGCCTGCTCCACCATCCTCTTGCCCGTCCTGGGGCTGTCCCCGTGGCTCCACCATTTTGGCTCCTTACAGGACCACTCAAAGCCCCCCAGGTAAGATCTCTGCCCCAACGAGGTACCAGAGGTGGCCAAGACAGCCACCTCCATGTCTCAGTTGTCTGTGGCCTTCATCTCTCCCTAAGTCCTAAGGCCCTCACTCTGATGTCACACTGGCTGACTCAGGCTGAATGGCTGTGCCACCTTGCCAGACATTTTCTCAGCCTGTCTCCAAGGGACAGCAAATCATTCCTTCAAAACTGTCCCCTCACTCACCATCCTGCTCCAGAGCAAAGTGGTCCTCTGGCTGGCTGCCACGGCCCAAGCCTTCGCTGACTGGTCCCCTATGGTCACCACTGCTCCCACTCTTTTTCAAGGCAGCCCGCCACCAAAGCCAGGAGATCTTGGCAGACTCCTTAACTCCTACCCAGTTTCATCGCCACATCCACAGCTGGGGCCCAGCTGCTTTGCCCCCAGATCCTCAATTCAACTTAGATTTTCTGAAATTCTAGGAAGAGTCTCGTGTCACCTTTGCCTACTCTTCTGTGAATGTCGCCGACACTCCTACCTGGGGTCCATTCTTTCCCATGGGATCTCTCAGGCACCCTGCAGGGACTCATCTGCAGTTTCCTCAATTTGATGTCATGGCACTGAAAGCCAAGAACCAGCTCCACAGTCAATTCCAAAAAAACACAAAAAATGCACACAAATATTTTCCATGAGAGACTTCCCAGCAAAAATCAGATTCAGGGATCCGAGGCCAAAAGAAAAAGAAAAGAAAAAAAAGTCAATTTCCCTCTTCTAAGAAGTCTCACATGTTTTTCAGTTTTTATTTTAGTAAGATTTGTAAGCCAGGTGTCGTGGTGCATGCCTGCAATCCCAATGGCTCTGGAGGCTAAGGCAGGAGGATTGCAAATTGGAGGCTAACGTCAACCAAATTGGGGCTCTAAGCAACTCAGCGTGACCCTGTCTCTGAATAAAATACAAAAGAGGGTTGGGGACGGGGCTCAGGGGTTAACTGTCCATGAGTTCAATCCCCAGTGCCTTCCTCCCCAAAATGGCAATACTGTGGGTTGAACCCAGGAACAGTCATTCTACCCATGACTGTTTTGAGACAGGGTCTCACTTATTTGCTAAGGCTGTCCTTGAACTTGTAATCATCAAACTAACTGCTCCTTCCCTGAAAAAGTGGTTTGGTGTAGAAATTTCATTTTTAGAATCTTATTCGCTAAGAACAACTGCTAAAATATGTGCAGATGATTGCCCAAGGATATTAACTTCGATGCTAACTGTGACTGAGAAAGAACTGAAATGTCCACCAGAAGACAATAGACTAAAATCAACACTTCTTTATCTTTTCAGTGCAGGTTCCTGCTAAGAAATTTGAGGCAGGATTACTCTGTGGCATGCTAGCTGTCCTTGAAATATTCTTATAAGACATGAAAGTTTAGATATCATTTTGATTGTAAGTGTTGTTGTTGTTATTGTTATAATAATAATAATAATAATAATAATAATAATATTATTATTATTATTATTATTATTATTATTATTATTTGGTACTAGGGATTTAATCCAGGACCACTTAACCCCTGAGCCCTGTCCCCAGCTCCTATTATATTTTATTTAGAGACAGGGCCTCACTAAGTTGCTGAGGCTGGCCTCCAGCTTGTGATCCTCCTGCCTCGGCCTACTGAGCTGCTGGGATGACAGGCTTGAGCTTCTGCACTCAGCTATAATTTTAAACATTTGCACACTGAAAATTCAGAAGAAATGATTCTGAAACAGTTATTTTCCCCCAGAGGAATACTCTGCATACATGAAAACTTCCTGCAGATGTGCCCAACGGGAGACAGGGCCCTTACCTTGGTCGGTGTTGATGGTGGTGGGGTTGAAGGCATTCCCCAGGATGGTTTCACAAATGTTGCTTGAGATGGAGAGGGAAAAGCCAGAGCCCAGGCCGTTCCCTTTATAATGAAACTCATCCAAAAGGAGGACGATCAAGCCTGCCACAAAGAACTGTAGAATTAAAATAAATTAATTAATAAAAGTGAACTCTGTGTTACTGGTCCCAGTGCCCTGGTTCCTTCCATCTTCAATGACAGGTCTCTCTGCTATGAGGGCCAAATTAGAGACCCTTCTCAATCTGCCTCATGGGAATTCAGAAGCCAAAGCCAGGGTCTTTCAATTCTCTATTATTTTTTTTTAAATCTATTTTTTAGTTGGAGGTGGACACAACATCTTTTTTTTATTTTTATGGGGTGCTGAGGATCGAGCCCAAGGCCTTGTACATGCCAGGTGAACCTCTGCCACTGAGCCCCAGCCCCAATATTTTTTTTTGTTTCTTAATTGTTTTTGGGTTTGCAGGTGGACAGCAGGCCTTTATTGATTTCAATATTTCTCGTTGTAGATGGGCACAGTGTCTTTATTTGAATGATTTCTTTTTGGGCGGTGACCAGCCTCCAACCCGGGGCCTTACCCTGCTCAGGCCAGTGTTTAGCCTTGAGCCTAGCCCTGAGCCTGGCATGGCCCCATGTCTGGCTGAGTACTGCTGAGGAGGAAGAGGGACAACAGGGTCACTCAGAAAGCGCGGTGAGAGTGGGGGTTCACCTGAGTGGTGATCAGAAGGCAGATCCCAGAACCCATCTTTGATGGGGTCCCTGTCCATGGCTGTAATCACATCCATAATGGACTGGCCGATGGTGACAATCATGCCAAACACTAGGGTCCAAAGAAAATCTTGAGCAGAGTGTGGCAGGAATATAGATGACACTGCCCATAGGCAAGTGCTTTACTAAACTTCAGACCAGTCATCCTAAATTCTTTTTTTAAAAAATGATCTTGAATTCTTAATATGGAAAAACATATTTAAAAAATTGTCAACGGTAAGGAGAAAACTTCTGAGGCTGTAGCTCAGTGGTAGAGGCACTGAGTTCCATTTTCAGGTTTGCAAAAAAAAATATTAAAAACAAAGAGAGAAAGAGAAAAAACACCCAATTTGGGCTTTAGAAAAATAATGCAAATTTTTTGTTTGTTTGTTTTGATTTTGGTACTAGGGATTGTACTCAGGGTCACTCAACCACAGAACCTCATCCCCAGCCCTATTTTGGTTTTATTTAGAGACAGCGTCTCACTGAGCTACTTAGGGCCTCGCTGTTGCTGAGGTTGGCTTTGACTCACAATCCTCCAGGATCAACCTTCCGAACTGCTGGAATTAGAGGTGCGCACCACTTCACTAAGCCAAGTATATTATAAAATGTCAAAAATAAAAATTAAAAAACAAAACCACTTATTAGTGCTTTAGAAGGATAATGCATTAATTTAAGGCATTGAATAATAAATGCATTACTTAATATTTAATAATGCATTACTTAATTCATTAATGATTAATGCATTAATACATAAATGTATTCTACAATCTTGATTTGTGTCTGAAACTCACAATTTAAGTTAGATGGATTTCTCACTGAATTATTTAACCTACTAACTTAAGATCTCAAAGACATGCTGTATGGAAGATGGCAGAGTAGAAAATTGTAAATATTGTTTTCTAAATAGCACATTCCAGTTAACAGAGGCTAGGATTGGCTGACTCTGAGTCTGGACCCCATTATTGGGGCTGCCTATCATTTGATACAGCCAATACTCTTAACCTAGTTTAACAGCATGTAGAAACTGAGACTCCAGAACTATTATCTAAATTTCTTCCACATCAAAAAATCTAATCAACAGCAGAGCTGGACTGAGAGGATCACCATTTTGCTCATTAAATCCTTTGAAATACAGAAGGAAAAATATCACTTGCTAAATAACTACCATGTGTTAGGCACTGTGAGAGTGATTATTTAATTTAATCCTCTTTTTTTTTTATACTGAGGACTGAGCAGACGTGCTTCACCTCTGAGTCTCATCCCCAGCCATTTTTTATTTTATTTAGAAACAGGGTCTCACTGAGGTGCTTAGGGCCTCACTAAGTTGCTGAGGTTGACCTCCAAATAGTGATCCTTCTGCCTCAGCCTCCAAAGCTGCTGTAATTAGAGGCATACTCCACAGCATCTGGCTTTGATTGAATACTTATGACAGCTCTGAAGTAGATGTCACCTCCTTCGTGAGGTATGGAAATCATGGCTGGTGAAGGGGTGACCTCCATGCACTGATCCTTCAAGTCCATGCTCTGGGGCATTCCTGCCCTCCCCTGCCCTGCCTGGCCTTCCCCCATTCCCAGCACCTCCCAGAAGTGCTCTCTCACTAACAGGCCATGGAGCACCTACAGGGTCGGCAGGCAAAGCACACAGGCCAAACTGGGCTGTTTTAATGCCCCCAATTTTAGAGCCAATTCAAATTCTCAACTAGACACCAGAAATTTACCCATGATCTTTCTTGAAGTTCTGGGCTCACGTTGAAGAGGGCTTGGTCTTTTGGGGTGTCACCCACTTCAATCATCTTGGTGCAAGCCAAGAGCTGCATGATGAGGCCCAAGGTGACCATTGCAGAGATACTGAGCTCCATGAGTGTGCCTAAGGAAACGGGCAGCCACAAAGCCCCTGTGAGCTCAAGAAAGCAAGACATTATTTAATAAAATGAACCTACAGAATCGAATGTGACCCCTTTTCCACATTGGATGGGCTTCAGGTTGCTGGCAGCAATTATAGCTTAACACCCCAAAACCAAAGATAAGAACACAACTGAGTTTCTCTGTCGAGCCCACCAGACACCATGTCATTCTGTTTGGAAACTCACGTACCCCTCAAGAGCCTGCTGCATTCCCATCCCCATGGACAGATCCATTCTGGATGGACAGAGGACAGAGAGGCCCGTCCTTCATCAGTTCATAAAACTGGAGAACATTCCAATCATTTCCTGACTCTGCAAATGGGGCTGGCACATTTGGATCTAGTTGGGAATCAACCTTCCCTTTCCATCATGTTCAGATGAGCTCTGATTCTGAGTGACTGGAACCTTTTTGGAACCCCATTTTTAAACCGTGTCCATCAAATGCACCATCAACATACACAAGAAAATCATTTCTAGACACACAGGTGACTGGTTAGATTTGACCCTCCACTGTCACTCGTGGTTTTGATCCATATATTTCACCTGTAGATATGAAAAAGATGCAGCTGAGAAGCCACTAGAGAGTTCTAGAGAGTGTTCTATGTCTACTCACCATCTCATTTCAGGGATTTCAAACACTCTAGTTTTTTTAAGTTTTCAGAAATTCTCAAGCAGAGACTTATCTTGCTCTTCCAGGTTTTGTATTGCATTCAAACCCAACTCTAAAGAAGATGGTGTTTCCCAGGCTGAATGCACCGTTGATCAGGCTATTTGACATGGCACATGCAGACTTTCCAGGTCACAGAGCTGCCCATTCTCTTAGCTCCACAGAAAGGCTGTAGTTCAACTAAATGGTGCTGGTCCAGCAGAAAAGAGGCACATTGAGTCTGAGCCTCCCTCTGTTGGAGGCCAGAATCCCTCACATCAAGTAGAAACGGTCCACAGAATCTGAGGCTATAATACCAAACAAAGGATCTGGAAACAAGTAGAAACCAAAGGAGTGGCACATGGTTCTCCCCTCTCCCCCTTTCCCCAACAACAGCACAGGAGACCGGATTGACCTGACAGCAGACTAAGAAGATGAAAAGGGGGATGGCTCGCCACAGCACCTTTGCCTTCAACTGGATCTGCAGAAGAGGTAGAATCAGAGGACATGAAGTTTCCCAGTAAGTCATTAAAAATAGAGTCCAACAGACACTTTCTCTGATCACCAAGAAAGGCCAAGGTGGGCTGGGGGCACAGCTCCATGGGGAAGCACTTGCCGAGCATACATGATGTTCTGGGTTTAGTCTCCAACAGAAAACCTCCACCAAAAAAGCGAAGAAGCCAAACCATGCACCAAGCAGAGACCTGAAAGGTGAGTCTCATGCTTTCTGTGAACAAAGCCAATGCGAAGATGTCCGTAGGTGTCACGTCTGGGAATGCTCATATTATACAGCATCATGATCTTCCCCCTGCTTAAGTGAGTTCAATGGCAAAGCTGTACTCTTAACCATTGACATGAACAGTTTAGATCCTCAAGGAGGGGCAAGAGGGAGGCAAGTTCAAAGACAGCCTCAGCAAAAGTAAGGCAGTGAGCCACTCTATGGGACCCTGTCTCTCAATAAAAAAACAAACTAGGTCTGGAGACATCTCTCAGTGAGTGGTTGCTTCTGAGTTCAATCCTAGGCATAAGTAAGTAAGTAAGTAAGTAAGTAAGTAAATTCTTTCTGTTGTTGATATTTTTAAAATAATATTTAATCTTTATTTTATTTACCTCTTCTCTGATGTTTAGTATTTTTCCTTCTACTAGCTTTGGGTCAGGCATGTTCTTGATTTTCTACCTGCTTGAGGAGGAAGTCTTGGTTGTTTTCTTTTTTTTATATAGGTATGTACTGCTCTAATCTTAAAATTGCCTCTGCTCTATGATATAGGGTTTTTTATTTTGTGTTTCTATCATTTTTCTCAAGAATCTTTAAAAATTTCCATTCTGTTTTTCATTGACTCTGCTATTTGAGAGCTTTTTGTTATAATCGCAGACATGCAGGATGTTTCTGAAGTTCCGCCTGTTCTAGGTTTCCAGTTTTATTACATTGGGTTCAGAAAAAAAGTTATTTCAAATGATTTTTAGCTTTTAAAATTGTTAAGGTTTTTTTATGACTTAATTTGTTGTCTGTTCTGGAGAATGTTGTTGGTACTGTTGTGAAGAATTTGTCGTCTTTTGGTTTTTGTTGGAAAGTTCAGTTAATCCTATCTGCTCTGCAGTGTACTTTAAATTCTGTGTAAAGCAAGAAGAGACAGAAGCAAGGTGTTGTGTATGTTGTATTTCTGATGAGAGGCTCAAGTCTGTGAGATTTTCCAGAGTACTTATGGTTTTGTTTTTGTGACTTCTGGTAACAAATAGGGTTTATTGTGTGTGTGTGTGTGTGTGTGTGTGTGTGTGTGTGTGTGTAGGGGTGTTGTATGTTGTATTTCTGTGTGCATGCATACTCAGTGTTTGGTTATATCATGTGCATGACTTCAGGAAGTGTAGAGTATATAGGAATGTATAAGCCTGCATTTGGAAAGTATACATTATAATTGCATGTCCGTCAGTACCTGGGTGATAACACGCAGGTGTATTTGTGGGTATGTATATATTTTTTTAGAAAGGAAGTGGTGGTGTGTGTATTTGGGGAAAGCAGGGATAAAGGTGATTTATGCATCTGTGTTTTTGTTGGAATGGCAGTGAGTTGTGGGTCATGCACCTGTTTCTAAATGTGAGGTGTTTTAATGATATCTGTGGTGAAAGGGGTTTTAATGAGTGTGCATCTTAACATGTATGTGCCTCAGCAAGACGTGTTCACAGGTCTCTGTGGCTGGGTGGCATGTGTGCATAAAAATCTCTTTGAACTTCCCTAAGATTAAGTGGAACCAGAAATACCCTGATTACAAAAATGTAACATTCTTAACCCTAAATGACACAGGTACAACCATCCACATACACACATAAACATGAGTCCATATTCCCAGAATCACTTGATATGCAAACACCAACTCCAAAAAACACATAAAGTTTCTCAACCCTCTCCAAATGTACACAACAATGATGTCACCTACAATCTACTCATTGTCATTTCCCAAATACATACATATCACATGTATTGCCTTAATACACATATTTTACCCTGCACTCTAATGTCACACCCTTCCCTAAACAAAAAAAATGAAATTAAATTAAAAAATCAATATTTTGTGAATATCGAAAAGTATTCACCAAAATACTCCATTCAAACACTCTTCTTAATAATTATTCACAAGTCGCACCATGTCATAATAACCCATATACACTGTCAGTACCCAATCCTCTTAACTTGTATTCCCATATAAATATAACTTCTATATTATCTCAGTGGAAACACACACTACCCAT
The DNA here is from genome assembly GCF_048772815.1 of Callospermophilus lateralis. Lineage (NCBI taxonomy): Eukaryota > Metazoa > Chordata > Mammalia > Rodentia > Sciuridae > Callospermophilus > Callospermophilus lateralis. Next base: position 32,386 of record NW_027514406.1, read on the forward strand.
CTACTATTTGAGAATGAATACTCAGCCATCACACTTCCTAAATACTTTCACAGTCCTAGATTATACAAGTCTGGGAACACACATGTCCATCTGAATCTACAAACCCACAGTACTCCCACAGACCTAAAGTACATGCAGCCACTCTCTCACTATTAAAGGGCACAGAACTCATTATTAATGTACAAAACTGCTCATTCTTTCTGATATACTCAGTTAACAGCACACAACACTGTGGAGCTCTAAAATCCTCAATAGCATAAACTTCCTATCTTCCAGATGCCTGACTCTAAACCCAGAGTTCCTCATGCCCAAATTAATACAAATATACAGCAAAATCCAAACAATTCCAATCAATAACCTTCCTTACAAAGTCTCACACATATTCCAGTGGCCTCCATGAAACACTTAAAATATATATGAAGTAGGACTGAAGAGGCTGGATACCACAGGAATTTTCAGAAAGCAGGTTTATTGGATGTTGCCAATCAGTCCAGAGTGTGGTTCATGCCTGAAATATTCTAGGGACAGATAATTTCAAAATATTTTGACTTTTTTGTCCCATGGGGGAAAAGGGCTTGAAGATTCACTTGACAAGTGTTTTTCATTCCATTCTCTAGGCCAGACAGAGGTTTCACACGTATTTACCAAAAAAAAAAAAAAAAATCTGGCATTTACAAGAAAGAGGAAGCTCCCAACAACAGTAACCTTTGCATTCTTGCTGCTGATCTGACAAGAGAAGAAGCTTAATTATGGCAAGGGTCTTTTGGTTGAGAGTATCTGGTGTGCTTCAGATACACTCATCTTCAGACCACACATCAATCAGTATCACCCATAAAGCAATCACACAAACACTCCCTCAGTAACTGAATGGAGCAAACAAATTACTTATTAACATGACAACAATTTGTATTCTCAAATGAAAACATTTACAATCACCTCTATTTTGCAAACATGCACATACACAGAATGCCTCAGAATATGAAGTTCAACAACAAATCTCAGACGTACAGACACTGCTTACTCCTCCTACATACTCACAAAGGACACCCCTCCATTCCCAAAAATAACATGATCACCTCAAAGCCCTAAACAAGAAAATACACAGCAGTCCACTTGAGACATTATCAACAGAATCTATACACATCTATGTGCCACATATACATAATTCTAAACACCCCAACATACCCCATGATTCCATTCTCTCCAAATCTCTGAACACCAAAAATTATGTCCCTAAATTCTGACCTAGACATCAACATACACATACATTCTAAAATCTGAAAATGCACAGATCCAACACATAATAGTAAGACAACATCCTAACTCCTCTCAAATGCATTCACAATAGTCATGTTCACAATAGTCCACAATGCCAACAACACCTACAGACGCACCACTAAAACCCTAAACACATGTCCTGCCAGAAAGGTACTCAGCCAACAATGACCAAAGAAATCACTCAGAAAATATTTACACATGACAACCAAACAGTCCCACACAGGAGAATTTATGGTGTCTTGTTTCATATCCTTTCCATACCTATACACATGAAACACATAAAAGCACAAAGTCCTGGTGCTAGAGAAAAAAGTTCATGTGTTTTCTCTCTCTCTCTCTGTCTCTCTCTCTCTCTGTCTCTCCTTCTCTCTCTTTCTCACACACACACACACACACACACACACACACACATAAACAAACACACACACACACACACACACACACACATACAGAACATTACATACATAATCTGAACACTGACACACCCAGTTCAAGGATATTATCTTGTGGGCCCTGCACACAGAGGTAGAGGGGTGAAGATGCAGATTTCAGGCACATACCTTGCTCTTGAAAATGTAAGAAAATATAAAAGTGCAAAGGAAAGAGCACATTCCCTCCCATAAAACTGAAAGGTACTTGCCAGCCACTCAATAACTCCTCAATATAGAGAAAACTCTTCAAATAATAAGAGAGTACTCTCAGATAATGCTTCTGGAGATGAAGGTACTCTGGGACATTTAAGGGGTTTCTAAAAGAGAGAATCACCCCAAATAGATTCTTTTGAGTATCCACCATCAGCCGAGATGGATAGCTTCTAGCTAGAAAGCCAGACCATTGTGCAATGTGTGTTCCAATGCCAGGGCTTGACTTGTTCACCTGGGCTCCCCCCTAAGACACATCAGATCCAATTTATGAGTGGGGTCTGCAGTGTTCTCACACAAGATGCCTTTGGCATCCTTACATGTCCAAATTATAATCTGAAGGTATTACTGGCATGTTTGTTGGTCAAAAAATTAGTGAGTAAATTGTCAGCTTTTCTGTGTTACCTTCAGACAGAAGAGGTGAATCTGGTTAGAGGAAGGTCTGGGGCCTCTTATATTTTGGACAGCAGCTGTCCTAATCACTTTCCAAACCTGTGATAATATACCTGAGATCACCACATTCAAAGGAGCAGAGATTTATTTTGGCTCATGGTTTCAGAGATTAGAGTCCATGGTCACTTGGCCCTCTTACCTCTGGACCTATAGCAAAGCAGAACATCTGGCCAAGAGTGTATGGCATAGGAAAACTGACCACCTCATGGCTGCTAGGAGGCAGAGAGAGACAGAGACAGAAGTGCATTAGGGTCCCAGTACCCCATCAGTGGCACATTCTCAATGAGGTAATTTTAATCAAATGGGCCCCAATTTCCACAAGCTTCCAACACCTCTCAATAATGACTTCACCTGGGAACCAGATGTTTAAGAGGTGAGCCTTTGAGGAACACCAAATGTTAATGCCAGAATATCTATCCCTTGGCCCCAAAAGCTCATGTCTGTCTCACAGCAATAAATAATTAAAAATAAATAAATAAACAAGCATTTGGACTCCAAGAGTCCACAAATATCAACAGTGCATTCTCAATAGTTTTTGCCCAAAGTCTCTTCTGAGACTCAAGGAAACATAGTGACGCTGAACCCTGAATTGAACGTTTTTTTTTTTTTCTGCCATTCTCTTCTTTTTAATTTATGAGTATATCTTTCTTTTCTCCCCACACCCTCAACCCTATCTTAATGACTAACCATAGAGTCAGTAAAAAGCACGAAAGTCAGTTAAAAGGGCCCTTGCACTGGGCACTCCACCTTTCTATGTCACAGGAAATGTCCAAATTAAAAGGTATTGGCAGAAGTGTACAGAAGACACTGACTAGGAGGGAAGCCAGACACACACACCTTCAGAATTGCAAGCATATAAAAAATCACATTATCTTAGATTCACAGGTCTGGGATGTGTCAGGATCCACTGGACCCAGATATAACCCACAGAATCCCAACTACTTTAAATAACAGTTTTTTAAAAGAGAGAGAGAGAGAGAAAGAGAGAGAGAGAGAGAGAGAGAGAGAGAGAGAGAGAATTTTCTAATATTTATTTATTAGTGTTGGGCAGACACAACATCTTTATTTTTATGTGGTGCTGAGGATCAAACCTAGCACTGCACACATGCCAGGCGAGTGCGCTACCACTTGAGCCACATCCCCAGCTCCTTAGTGACATCCATTTTTAGTTGTCCATCAATATTTATTGATTTATATATGGTTCTAAGAATTGACCACTGTGCCTCACACATGCCAGGCACTCTCTCTACCACTGAGCCATGACTCCAGACCCCTCTAAAGAAGTCTGTCAACACCAGTAAACTGTGCTTGTGTCCACCTGCCCAAGACTGCGAGAACAATTCCACATAACACACTGTATACACTTTCACTCAGCAGTACTAAGCAAGATGAAACCAGGAGCTGGCCATTCATCTCTGAAATGCTGAATTGTTGCCAATGAAGCCTTTTCCTCTCCCACCTCTCTGCCTCTTCAGTTACTGACTTTCATGCGTGGAAGCAAAGCAGAAGAATCAAACCTTTTGTAGCTGCATTGGCTGCAATCCTCATTAACAACCAAAAAAATTTTAACACATTTCAAAGATACATCTACGCAGGGGAAACACAACTAACCCAAAGGGAAGAAGAGGACAGTAGTAAGGAGGAAACTGAAAAAGCACAGCAGGCACACGTTAAGTCTAGTGCTCCATTAAGTCTAGTGCTCCAGGTGTGAAACTAGGGCACCTGATGGTGTAATATGGGTGCCCTAGAACTTGAGCATCCTAAACCCTCCAGCTTGGTCTGATGTGGGACCACTCCCTAGAGCTTCTGTGCTCACTGACTTTCACTTACCTGAGCAGGTGTTCATAGGCCTGCCACTGCTAACCTCCACCACAACACTGGCTCCACTCTCATAGTTTGATAAATCACTGTTTCTGGGGTTACTGGGTTGCACTCTGAATGTGATATGCACATCCTGGTCACCAGTGTTTCCTCTGAAGTATGAATGCAAACCTTCACAACCCCTCAGCTCTTCACTCTGTAAGCCTGATAACCAGCATCAAATGGACAATAACAAGGTCAGCTTAGAATGAGGACAGTAGGCAGACCCACCTAGACCATGGCCTCTGTGAGCCCATTTGATGTTAGTTACACAGCAAAATGAATCTGGACATAGGATTCTGAGGCTGCCTTTTGTACGCAGGGCACCCTGATAATCTCTCCTCAAGTCATTGAGCCTGCTAAGGGTGGTGTCCTTCCCATTCCTGAGATGCCTAAATGTGGCTTCTGTGTAATGGAACTAATCTCTTTACCAACCACACCATTTTTGGCCCCAACATTACAAAGTTTTCTTTTCTGGAAAACCTGCAAGTATTTTAAATATTTCTACCCTGGCTTTTGCTCCTGATCCCCATGGTATATAAGGCTGAAAGAAGCTAGAAATACCCAGGTCATATCTCAAATGCTGTACTGCCTTTAGTATTCCCTGCTGGATAAATTAGTCTGTGTTTTTAGTTGCCTTTTACATCACTGTGACCAAAAAAATCTAACAACAACAATCAGAGCAGGACAAGTTTATGTAGCTCATAGTTTCAGGTCTCACTCCACTGACCACCAACTGCATAGCTCTGGGGCCAACGTGAGGCAGAACATAGTGGGGGAAGTGTAGGGAGTCGGAAAGCAGCTCGGCATATGGCAATGAGGAAGCAGAGAGAGAGAAATCTGCTCACCAGGGACAAACTATGAACCCTAGATCCGTTTCCTCCACTTGATCCTCCTCTTTGTCCTCAGCCTGGGTGGGCTTATCTATCTGACTGTGGGTGACTGGGAAGGCGAGAATAGGCCGATGGCGTGGCTTAACCTTTTTATTAGACCGCCTTGGGCCAGCTCGGGTTGACTCTGTGCCTAAGGCTAATGAGCGGAGCTCAGAGTCAAGAGATCTTGATTCTTTTAGAAGTTGGATGTGTTCCCGTCTCTGTTGGAGAGACTTGCGCAAGGGAGCCAGGTTAGGCAAGGTAAGTGGAGAAAAAATATCTGATGGGGCAGTTGGCCCCTAAAGGGCCAGAGCACAAAAGGCAGGAAGGATATAGGAGGGAGGTGGATGTGTAAGTCCTATAGGCTGTGGCAGGGTCCTGAGAGGTGGCGGGTCTTCTGAATGGTAGCGAGCTGCTTCCTTCTCCAAGGTAGCTTCCTCCCCAGGGGTCAATATGTCTCTGGGATTTAAAACTGGATAAAGGCGGTTAGTAGCTGTTGGAGCCTTATTCATTAGGGTGGGATTTTGAGGGGGTTCAGGAAGGTTCCCAGGGTCCTAGGGTGACTGAGAAGGATCTATGTCTATACTAACTAAAGGGCATGCTGAGGGGGGACGAGAGAGATGAGAGGTCTTTTGCATAGCCTCTTCCCCAATCCTGACAAGTTTTAAGGTACCATTGTCAAAGGGTAAACTTTTAAGAATTTCATTAATTAAGTTCCAGTAAGAAAAGGTGGCAACAGGCACCTTTTCTGGGCCAAAGGATTCATAATAATCTTTTAAACAGTCTCCTACTCTAAGCCATCTTTTACCATCAATGGTCGCTTCAAGGGAAAACCATGGACACAATTCCCCTATGTATGAAAAGAATAATTTTAAGTCCTTTTTCTTAACACATGCCACCCGTGTCTTGAAGGCCTCCTTGAGGCCTGACAAAAACAAATCATGTGACAAAACTGCTTGTCCCATGGTGGGTCACTCACTGTGCGTCGTCCCCACTTTCCTCCTGGATCTGTCTCTCGGTCGTGTCTGCCAAGGGGATTGCATGCTCCGCTTGGTCATGTGTCCCTGGAGGATGGTGTTCCTTCTCAGTCAAAGGCTCCAGCCCCAATCTTTGGGCGCCAAATGTTCTGACCCACAGGACACATCAATGTGGGTGGTGAACCTAGGTGGGGAGGAATGAAGGGACAAGAGACACGAAGGATGAAAGCAAGACAGGAGTTCTGATCAAGCTGCAAACTTTTATTGTTCACACAGGGGTATTTATATACTGGGGATGGGGAAGCTCTCTAATCAGCAATTGCTGGATGTAGGTGGTAAAACTGGCAGCTGCAAGATGTCTGATGTTCCTGATAGCCACAGGATGTTTCAGGGAGATAAGTAGCTGCAGGATGTCTCCCAGGCAGGATGTCACCCAGGGGGCTGTTTCTTGTAAATGTCAGGCTATTCTTTGAAGGAGAATTTCCTTCTAGCCCCTGACACCGTACCTCCCAGAAAAAGAAAATGAATTAACAGAGAAGAGTTCACACTGATCCTCACTGAAGTTCCCCACCCCACTCCACCCACAACATCCAAAAATGGCCTTAATAGTCATTGCAGCCACGTTGATGCAGCACCTCGTATGTGCTAGGGACTGCTCTGCATTAAAAAACTCCAGGATACACACCAGTATCTCCATTTAAGAAAGAAACTGAGGCACAGAGAGATTTATTAACTTACCCATGATCACACAGCTCAAGAGAGGCCCAGAGGGGTTTTAAACCCAGGACATTTGGTTTTACTCCAGACCCCTCAAACCAAAGATGCAGTAAGTGGGAGGAGAACATCAGACATATGATCTACCTATGGCAGGAGGTGACTTGGGTGAGTGGAGCCTTCTGTGACACAGACAGTGTACCCCCTCGGGGGCTGCCTCACCTGGTCCTGAGAGCCCCACTCAGCCTGGGGGAGAAGAGAGACCCCTCCCAGCCTTTTGGTTTAAGAGAATGTTCACTTACCTGAGCTGCAACGTCCCCACTGCTCTGAGGAGGCGGGGCCACGTCATGTCAGAGATCCTTAGAGGTGACCTCATTTAAAGAAATAAGCCTGTGGCCAATTGTCCGAGATTGATTAAGTCAGGGGCCAGCACAGGGAGCCAGCAGAGGGGACACCATTGTAGAGATGACCCAGAGCAGGGTCCAAGGGCCTGAGGCATGGCCTGATCATGGCCCGGTGGCTCCCAGCTGACATGTTTCCTGCACGGGAGATCCTGGAGACTGCCTTCATGGTGATTTTCAGGTGCATGCGTGGGAGGCCCTGCTTGCTCCAGCCTCAGGGTAGGACAGAAAAGATTTCAGGCCTCATCAGACTATGGGCATGAGCTGGATGGTGGCCAGCAGAAGAAGACATCAAGGGCCTCCGTCTCACAGCAGTTTATGCATTGTTTGTTGAGCCCCTACCATGCATCATATGGATGTAGCTGGAAAGTGGATTTTTAGCATGTGTAAAGGACCTGAGGCAGCAGTGGGCTTGGTACATTTGAGGCTGTGTGGGGAGTTGAGGATGGCCTGAGCCAGGATATGCCTGGGGATAGCTGCACCAGATGAGGCAGTTTGGGAACTGATTGACTTCTTTCCCTTGTGCTCCACCTGTCGAACAAGCAAGGCACAGAGATGAAGATCTTTCACATGACAGATGAAGAGTCTAAAGGTCAGAGTGGTAAAGGCATTTCCAGGTCCCGAAGGTAATACATGGCAGAGTTGGAATTCTCACCGAGGTCTGCTTCTAGAGCAGTTTACGTGTCCCTTCTAGCATGACTTTCTGACAAGTCCAGACGCACCCAAACTCAACCTCCTGTATCTGGTTTGGAGAGTCTCAGGTACATGAGTCATATAAGGTCCTGATAAGTCCTTCTGCAAAAGAAGTTTCTAATATTTCTTTAACCCAGCACTTGCAACGTTCATTTGAACATAAGATCCTTATAAGTGTGACTAGAATGAAGACATTTCAGAAGTGACCTTGGGAGACACTGGTCTTGGTAACCCACAGAAGTCTCAATTAGTCTTTCTGATCTTGGGGAAGAGAATTCTGGGTATATTTTCTAGACTCAGTAAGATGGTGAAGGGATGGAGAGAGATTCAAAGGACTAAGGGGGGTACTTCAGAGCGGGAAGGAATCCCTAGGAGGACCCTAAGGGGGACTCTGAAGAGATTTCCTCCCTCACTTCAGAGAACAGAACCAGGGCCCGTGAGGGTAGGAAAGGGGTTGGAGACTGTACCTGAGGTGGGCCATCTTGGTCGGGAGTGAGCTCCCCACCACCAGCAGTGTGCAATTAGAAACTGTTGCATTAACCTACCAGCAGAACAGGCCCAGTGGCCCGCCATCCCCCCGATTGGGGAAGGGGCAGAGTCGCCTCCAGCGCCTGCTAGGTAGACAGACCTGTAACCAACAGACAGAACAGGCCTAACGGCCCACGGAGGGACAGAGCCGCTGCTCGCGCCTGCAAGGTAGGAGGACCTGTGACCACCGAAAGAACAGGCCCACCGAAAGTACAGGCCCAGCGGCCTGCTGGTGTGGTAGGCATATTGCCCCAATTGGAGGAGGGGCAGAACAACCGCCAAAGCCTGCGAGGGAGACTTTGCAACTATACAGAGCAATATAAATATATAGGGGAAGAAATCAATAACACAACAGTTTCACCAAGCAGAAAGAAACGCAATCAGTATGAAAAGACAAAGAAAGAAAGGACCACAAGCAATGCAGGTCAACTCAACTTTAGAAGAGGTAATATCTGCAGCAGATGGAATGTCAGATAAAGAATTCAGTATATACATGCTTCAGATGATCTGGAGTCTCAAGGAAGACATTAGACAGCAAAATCAGACAATGAAAGACCACTTCGACCACTTAGACGATGAATTATATAAACAAATCCAAGAAGCAAAAGATCAATTATACAGGGAGATAAAGGTTATAAAAAACAAACAAACAGAAATCTTAGAAATGCAGGAAGCAATAAACCAACTTAAAAACTCAATTGAGAATACTACCAGCAGAGTAGAACACTTAGAAGATAGAACATCAGACAATGAAGACAAAGTATTTCAATTGGAGAAGAACATTGACAGCTCAGCAAAACTGTTAAGAAACCATGAGCAGATCATTCAAGAAATATGGGATAACATAAAAAGACCAAACGTAAGAGTCATTGGGATACAGGAAGGTATAGAGGTCCAAACCAAAGGAATGTGCAATCTATTCAATGAAATAATACGAGAAAACTTCCCAGACTTGAAGAATGAGACAGAATCCCAAATCCTAGAAGCCTACAGGACGCCGAATGTGCAAAATCATGAGAGATCCACACTTAGACACATTATAATTAAGATGCCCAAAATATAGAATGAGGAGAGAATTTCAAAAGCTACAAGAGAAAGGAAGCAGATTACATTTAGGGGTAAACCAATCAGGATAACAGCTGACCTTTCAACACAGACTCTGAAAGCTAGAAGATCCTGGAATAACATATTTCAAACACTGAAAGAAAATGGGTTCCAACCAAGAATTGTGCATCCAGCAAAATTAAGCTTCAGGATGGAAGATGAAATTAAAACCTTCCATGATAAACAAAAGTTAAAAGAATTTGCAGCTAGAAAACCATCTCTTCAAAACATCCTCGGCAAAATATTACAGGAAGAGGAAATGGAAAATATCAATGAAAACCAACAGCGGGAGGTAGTACAGTAAAGGGGGGGGGATAATCAAAGAGGAAAACAAACCACGTTTAGTAACATAAATAAACAAATATGGCTGGAAGAACAACTCATATCTCAAAAATAACCCTAAATGTTAATGGCTTAAACTCACCAATAAAGAGACACAGGCTAGTCGAATGAATCACAAAACAAGACGCAACAATATGCTGCCTTCAGGAGACGCATTTGATAGGAAAAGACATACATAGACTGAAGGTGAAAGGTTGGTAAAAATCATATCACTCATATGGACTTCGGAAACAAGCAGGAGTGTCCATACTCATATCAAATAAAATAGATTTCAAGCCAAAGTTAATCAAAAGGGATAAAGAGGGACACTACATACTGCTCAAGGGAACCATACACCAACAAGACATGACAATCATAAATATATAAGCCACAAACAATGGTGCAGCTATGTTCATCAAACAAACTCTTCTCAAGTTCAAGAGTCAAATAGACCACCATACAATAATCATGGGAGACTTCAACACACCTCTCTCACCACTGGACAGGTCTTCCAAACAACAGTTGAATAAGGAAACTATAGAACTCAATAATATAATTAATAACCTAGACTTAATTGACATATATAGAATATAGCACCCAACATCAAGCAGTTACACTTTTTTTCTCAGCAGCACATGGATCCTTCTCAAAAATAGATCATATATTATGTCACAGGGCAACTCTTAGACAATATAAAGGTGTAGAGATAATACCATGCATCTTATCTGATCATAATGGAATGAAATTGAAAATCAACGATAAAATAAGGAGGGAAAAATCATGCATCACTTGGAGAATGAACAATAGGTTACTGAATGATCAATAGGTTACAGAAGACATCAAGGAGGAAATTAAAAAATTCTTAGAGATAAATGAAAACACAGACACAACATAACGGAATCTATGGGACACATTGAAAGCAGTTCTAAGAGGAAAATTTATTGCTTGGAGTTCATTTCTTAAAAAAAGAAAAAACCAACAAATAAATGATCTATTACTTCATCTCAAAATCCTAGAAAAAGAAGAGCAAAACAACAGCAAAATAAGTAGAAGGCAAGAAATAATTAAAATCAGAGCTGAAATTAATGAAATCAAAACAAAAGATACAATTGAAAAAATTGACAAAACTAAAAGTTGGTTCTTTGAAAAAATAAATAGAATCGACAGACCCTTAGCCACGCTAACGAAGAGCAGAAGAGAGAGAACTCAAATTACTAGCATACGGGATGAAAAAGGCAATATCACAACAGACACCTCAGAAATACAAACGATTATCAGAAATTATTTTGAATCCTTATACTCCAATAAAATAGAAGATAGTGAAGGCATCCATAAATTTCTTAAGTCATATGATCTGCCCAGATCGAGTCAGGAGGATATTGACAACCTAAACAGACCAATATCAATGGAGGAAATAGAAGAAACCATCAAAAGACTACCAACTAAAAAAAGCCCAGGACCGGATGGGTATACAGCAGAGTTTTACAAAACCTTTAAAGAGGAACTAATACCAATACTTTTCAAGCTATTTCAGGAAATAGAAAAAGAGGGAGAACTTCCAAATTCATTCTACGAGGCCAACATCACCCTGATTCCTAAACCAGACAAAGACACTTCAAAGAAATAAAACTACTGACCAATATCTCTAATGAACCTAGATGCAAAAATCCTCAATAAAATTTTGGCGAATCGGATAAAAAAACATATCAAAAAAAATTGTGCACCCTGATCAGGTAGGATTTATCCCTGGGATGCAAGGTTGGTTCAATATATGGAAATCAATAAATGTTATTCACCACATCAATAGGCTTAAAAATAAGAACCATATGATCATCTCGATAGATGCGGAAAAAGCATTCGACAAAGTACAGCATTCCTTTATGTTCAAAACTCTAGAAAAACTAGGGATAACAGGAACATACCTCAATATTGTAAAAGAAATATATGCTAAGCCTCAGGCTAGCATCATTCTGAATGGAGAAAAACTGAAGGCATTCCCTCTAAAATTTGGAACAAGACAGGGATGCCCTCTCTCACCACTTCTGTTCAACATATTTCTCGAATCACCAGCCATAGCAATTAGACAGACGAAAGAAATTAAAGGCATGAAAATAGGAAAAGAAGAACTTAAATTATCACTATTTGCAGATGACATGATTCTTTACCTACCAGACCCAAAAGGGTCGAAAAAGAAACTATTAGAGCTAATCAATGAATTCAACAAAGTGGCAGGATATAAAATCAATACACATAAATCAAAGACACTCCTGTATATCAATGACAAATCATCTGAAATGGAAATGAGGACAACCACTCAATTCAGAATATCCTCAAAAAAAAAAAAAATACTTGGGAATTAACCTAACAAAAGAGGTGAAAGACTTATACAATGAAAACTACAGAACCCTAAAGAGAGAAATAGAAGAAGATCTTAGAAGATGGTAAAATATACCCTGTTCATGGATAGGTAAAACTAACATCATCAAAATGGTGATATTACCAAAAGTTCTCTATAGGTTTAATGCAATGCCTATCAAAATCCCAACGGCATTTCTGGTAGAAATAGAGAAACCAATCATGAAACTCATATGGAAAAATAAAACACCCAGAATAGCAAAAACAATGCTAAGCAGGAAGTGTGAATCAGGCAGTACAGCTATACCAGACTTCAAAGTATACTAGGAAGCAATAGTAACAAAAACAGCATGGTACTGGTACCAAAACAGGCGGGTGGACCAATGGTACAGAACAGAGGACACAGAAACCAATCCACAAAATTACAACTATCTTATATTTGATAAAGGGGCTAAAAGCATGCAATGGAGGAAGGATAGCATCTTCAACAAATGGTGCTGGGAAAACTGGAAATCCATATACAACAAAATGAAACTGAATCCCTTTCTCTCACCATGCACAAAAGATAACTTAAAGTGGATCAAGGAACTTGATATCAAATCAGAGACATGGCGTCTGAAAGAAGAAAAAGTTGGCTATGATCTACATACTATGGGGTCCGGCTCCAAATTCCTCAATAGGACACCCATAGCACAAGAGTTAATAACTAGAATCAACAAATGGGACTTACTCAAACTAAAAAGTTTTTTCTCAGCAAAAGAAACAATAAGAGAGTTAAATAGGGAGCCTACGTCCTGGTAACAAATTTTTACTCCTCACACTTCAGACAGAGACCTAATATCCAGAATATACAAATAACTTAAAAAAATAGACTATAAGATAACAAATAACCCAATCAACAAATGGGCCGAGGACCTGAACAGACATTTCTCAGATGAGGACATACAATCAATCAACAAGTACATGAAAAAATGCTCACAATCTCTATCAGTCAGAGAAATGCGAATCAAAACCACCCTAAGATACCATCTCACTCCAGTAAGATTGGCAGTCATTAGGAAGTCAAACAACAACAAATGCTGGCGAGGATGTGGGGAAAAGGGTTCACTTGTACATTGCTGGTGGGACTGCAAATTGGTGCGGCCAATTTGGAAAGCAGTATGGAGATTTCTAGGAAAGCTCGGAATGGAACCACCATTTGACCCAGCTATTCCCCTACTCGGTCTATTCCCTAAAGACCTAAAAAGAGCACACTATAGGAACACTGCTACATCCATGTTCATAGCAGCACAATTCACAATAGAAAGACTGTGGAACCAACATATATGTCCTTCAATAGACGAATGGATAAAAAAAAATGTGGCATTTATACACAATGGAGTATTACTCTGCATTAAAAAATGACAAAATGATAGAATTTGCAGGGAAATGGATGGCATTAGAGCAGATTATGCTAAGTAAAGCTAGCCAATCCCTTAAAAACAAATGCCAAATGTCTTCTTTGATATAAGGAGAGTAACTAACAACAGAGTAGAAACGAAGAGCATGAGAAGAAGATTAACATTAAAAAGGGATGAGAGGTGAGAGGGAAAGGGAGAGAGAAGGGTAATTGCATGTAAATGGAAGAAGACCCTCAGGGTTATACAAAATTACATACAAGAGGAAGTTAGGGGAAAGGGGACAAAAATATAAGGAGGAGAAATGAATTACACTAGAGGGGGTAGAGAGAGAAGAGGGGAGGGGAGGGGGGAAGGGGGATAGTAGAGTATAGGAAAGGCAGCAGAATAAAACAGACACTAGTATGGCAATATGTAAATCAATGGATGTGCAACTGATGTGATTCTGCAATCTGTATACAGGGTAAAAATGGGAGTTCATAACCTACTTGAATCAAACTGTGAAATATGATATATCAAGAACTATGTAATGTTTTGAACACCCAACAATAAAAATTAATTTAAAAAAAAGAAACTGTTGCATTACACTGCTGAAGGTCACTTCCTCTAGGATTCTGGGATTCAGCGTAAAGAAAGCCACCCCACCTGGGCCATGCTCAGTCCCCCCTTCTCTCCAGAGTGGGCACAAAGAAGCCAGGCATGGCACATTCATGACATTAGGAAAATCCTTATAAATAAAATAGTTCCTTTGAAAGCTGAGTTCTCCACAGTCCATCTCCTCTGGACAGGAATAAAGCCAAGCCTGTGACTCCAGTGTCACCTCCCTCCATCGACTAGAGGAAACGTTCATTTTAAGAAGTATAACAAGAAAAGTGAGCGACAGTCTATTGACATTTTAAAAAGTGTGTGAGCAGTGGGGGCACGACTTGCTGGAGAGACCCAGAGAGAGGAGGAGAGAGAAGCCACACCAGTCCCTTAAATCTCCGCTCAACCTGGAGGGCTCAGGCTCCTCTGTCGCCCAAGGGCTGCAGCTCGGTGTCCCCTTCACCAAACAGGAGGTCGAGATGGCAAGGGGCGGGTGGGGGGGCAGGGCCATGAGCCTGAATTTCCCTGACTCCTAAATCAGGTTCCCAACTGGCGGGCCTCTGGTGGCTCTGGGGGACTGTCCTGGGAGGGCAGGCATAATATCTGGCCAAAGGAGACCAGGGATCAGGTCCCCTCAGCTTTCCAGCCAAGCTGTGGCTCAGGGACACACACGGACCTGCCTCGTGCCAGCACCACTGCCACCTGCCCCCACCATCACCTGCACCTCTGGAGTGAGCGCAGCCCGGGGTGGGGTGCAGAGGCATGGGACGGATGTCCACGGAGACCATTCTAGGGAGGACCTGGGGCCACCTCTACGCCCTCTCCAAGGTGAGGGGCGAAGGCGCTGGGCCTGGGGACTCGCTGGGCACTGAAAGGGACAATGCCCTGGGGATTCGTGGGCTCCAGGACTGAAGCCAGCCTCGGGCCTCCACAGTGTCGGCCTCTCACGCTGTCCTCCTAGTGCAGCATGCACACACACATGCATGTGTGTGGGACAGCGCACGCTCACTAGCGTGGATGTCACACCCCTGCACCAGCATTACTGCCCGAGCAGAAGGGACTGGCAGGGTCAGTTCACCTGCACATGCACAGACCATGTGCACCCGCCCCATGAGGCATGCACCCCCCCCCACACCCGTTCTGTCTTACTCAGGAGCCCACTTACGTGCACACAGGTGAAAAGACCCTCGTTCTGCCCCACGTCCCACACTCCCAGCAGGTGCCCATCCAGCACAGGCCAAACCCACGGGGCGTAGCGCACCCAGTGACGGTGGCCTCCCCACCTCCCAGCACCCCACCTCATGGAGCCCCACTCCCTGATCAGTGTTTGAACAGCTGTCCTCTGTCCCCTGAGCGCTGGGGGAGCAGGCCATGGGCGGCCTCGAGGGAGAATGTCACCCTCTCCAGTCCCTCCTGCCCCCAGCCTGCCTTTGTCAACCAGGACAGTGCTCGGGGGGAACCTGCTGTCCTGCCCTCCTAGCTGGTTTCCCAGCCAGGGCCCTGGGCAATGAGTGATCCTCGGGCATTTCTCCTCACCCCGTCGCCCTTCCCCAGGACTTATCAGTGGGCGTGAGTAGAGAGGACAGGGGCTGACACTCGGGGAGGCCTGTTCTAGAAGCATCCACCCGTCCCTCCCCTTCCTCTCCACCCGCCCAGCTCCTCACATCTGCTGGTGGCCCCACCTCTCAGCCTTTGTCCAGGCTGTTCCCCGCCCCCAACTCGCCCCTTGGCAAGGACCCCTAGCCTCCCTCTCCAGGAAGCCCTCTGGGTTCTCTTCCCTCTTGGCCTAGAGGTGCCTGCACCTCACCCCTCCCACACCAAGATGTCCATTTCTTGCTCCCTGAACATGACCATGAGATGGGGAAGTGTGGAGTCATGGGGAAGGTAGACAGCTGGGTTCCCATCATCCTGGCACCCCAGAAGTGGGGGGGAAGCCCTGGCCAAGGGCAAGACCTCTGCAGGAGGAGGGTAGATGGGAGGGAGAGACCCAGGGAGTGCGGTGCCTCTATCCTCAGGCCTCCAGGAGTGAATCAGGTCCCTGGCCTTCATTCAAGAGTAAAGGATGCCACCACACACATGAGGAAGTTAGTAAATTCCCTCCCCTCCCCTTCTCACCCAGAAGGCTGCCAAATTCTAGATGGTAATGGTTTACGCGATAGTGAAATCAGCATATCCATCAACACACTCCCTGCTCATCATGTACAGGGAAGGGCCAGTGGCTCCAGTTCCACATCATCATCCTCTGGAGGCTTCCTGGGCACTGGCTCCCAAATACCCAGAGGGAGGGACAGCCCCCCAGCCCCCTCCTAGGTGCCACCAGGCAGCCCCTGGGAGCTCTGAGGGACCATCATGAAGGGACTCCTTTCTACACAGACTGCCTTTGCTTTGGAGGACAGTGAGTGGGACCTGTTGGTTGAACTTGGTGTGACAAGGGTGGGCATCCTGGGTCCATCACCATAGCCGGAGGCCTGCTTAGGAGCCTTCCCAGGGTTCCTCCCACTTTTCAAGTGAGCATGTCCAGACATGGGGAAGTAGGATGTGCTCCTAAAAGCATGTCTGAGGAGGTGAGGCTGAAGTGCAGGGCCCTCTGCTCATAGGAAGGGACAGACAGCACATGGCTTAAGAACTGGGGATTAGACTCAGGGGCACTCAATTATTGAGCCACATTCCTAGCTCTTCTTATATTTTATTTAGAGATAGGGTCTTGCTAATTTGCTTAGCATATTGCTAAGTTGCTGAGGCTGGCTTTGAACTTGCAATCGTGCTGCCTTAGCCTCCAAAGCTGCTGGGATTATAGGCCTGAAGGACATAGACTTTTTGTTGGGAAAACCTGGGTTCTATTCCCTGCCCTGCCACTTGCTACCTTGGAGATCCTGGACATGTGGCTTGGCTCTTCTGAGTCTCACTCTACCTATTTGCAAAATGGGGGTGATATCTGTAGCCCCTCTTGCAAGACTCTATAAAGATTCCCATGGATTGTATGCGGTGACTATATCCCACATAGCAAGCACTGGACTAATTCATGTCTTTTCATAAACGTATTTCATATTCAAAAAAACACATTCCTGGTAATCCCAGTGAATCAAGAGGCTGAGGTAGGAGGATCAAAAGCTTCAGGTGAGCTTGGGCAACTTACTGAGATCCTCAAAATAAAAAATAAAAATAAAAAATTATAAAGGGCCAGGGTTATAAGGCTCAGTGATAAAGGCACCTGTGGGTTTGATCCCCAATTCCACAAAATAACAAAAGAAAATGATTTCATGGAATGTCAGGCATATTGCAGAGATGCAGTAAATATTCTTTGGGTTGATTCTTGGCTTTCAGCAAGAGTCAAGTTGCAGCTGCCTTTAGTCTGAGTATTTTGTAGGTGCTCCGTAGTAGCCTAAGGTTTACCTTGTTTCCTGGGTCCTGGCAGACTGGACACCCTTTGCCTCTTCACTGAAGGGCCAACAGGGGTTTTTGAAATGACGCTATGGATGGGGTAAATGGAGCAGGTTCTGTCCAGGGTGAGGTCCCTGGGAAGCTTCTAGCACGGTGTGTTAATGCAGGCTGGGAGGTCAGGAGCCCCGTGTCAGCCAATGAGACCTGAAAGCTTAGTCCCAGCCTGGAAGAAGGTTAAGGGCAATGTGCCAACATGAGGCTGACCTGAGCTTAGTTCAGATGTTGCCATTTACTGGCTGTGTGACTACAGGCTCCTCTCTGGTCTGTGAAATCAGGCTCATGTTGTCTTCTGTGCTCATCAAAAAGGTTGGGGATGAGGATGCAATGATATAGAAAGAATGTATAGATACAATGGAGTGTGGGACACAAGTGTCCTGGGAAATTAAATGAGAACTTTTAACATCTTTTACAGAAGACAGCAGAGTAAAGAGAAAACCTTGAACCAGCGCTAATATCTTGGTTCTGTAACTTTGGGGCTGTGTGACCTTAGGTAAGTTAGTGAACATCTCTGAATCTCGTTCCTCATGTGAATGCATACTCTATTATCATGAAGGCATAATAGTCTTTCCCACCCTAGTGCCCACCTGGGACTCGCTGTGCTCCAGGAGAAAACTCCTCTGGCCAGAGCCTGCCACCACAGAACATGGTCTGTCCTTCTCTGACCCCAATCCACAATGTCACTTGAAGCAGATGGAATGAGAGGGGCAAGCTAGGGAAGAGCTGTGGAAGATTGGTTGGATGCCAGGGAGCAGTGACAGTAAAGTGAGGTCCTGCCTGCCCTCCTGGTGGTCGTGCTCCAGCAGAGGGGTGCATGTTGGAACATATGCTACAAAGGGCAAACAGGCACGGGAGGGGATAGTTGTGGCAGGAGGCTGTTCCGGTTTGGATGTGAGGGGTCCCCAAAAAACTTAGCTGTGAGACAATGCAAGATGGTTCGGAGGACAAAAGATGGGGTTGTGAGAGTCTTAACCCCTCAGTGAATTAATCCCCTGATGGTGATTGACTGAGTGGTGACTGAAGTGGTGGGGTGTGGCTGGGGAGGAGGGTCATGGGCCAATTATTTGGGATATATATTTGTATTTGGCAAGTGGAGCCTCCCTCTGCTTCCTGATCATCATGTGAGCCCCTTCCCTCCACCACACTCTTCCGCCATGAGGTTCAGCTCACCTCAAACCTTGAGGAATGGAGCCTGCTGTCTGTGCATTGAGACCTCTAAAACCCTGAGCCCCCAAGGCAACTTTTCCCTCTCTACAATTGTTCTGGTTGGGTCCTTCCATCGTGCAGCAAAAAAGCTGACTAAAACAGAGACTATTTTCAATCAGATGGCAAGGAAATATTCCCATATGGTGGCACATGATACAGAGGAACAGACTGACCCAAGGTCAGCCAGCAAGGTTCTGGAACATTCCAGGGGTCTGCCCCTTCTCTCTGCACCACGCTGTGTCCAGGGTCCACTCACACTTTCTCCATGGCCTTGTCCTACTTGTGCCCACACCTCGGCACGGACAGCCCAGCTGGCTAGCCATTTCTTCTCTCAGGCAGCTGAAGCTGCTGGGAGGATCTGAACTCCAGCCAGCCACGGCACTCTCGGGTCCGTCCCTGCCCAGTCGTGGGGAGGAGGCTCAGGACCCTCTCCTCGGGGGGGGGCATGTTGGGGGCCAGGAACTTACAAAGGCAAATAATGTCTGGGTAAACATTGGCTGCTGATAGCTCCAGTTGTGAGGGCCAACGATGTCCCCTTGGTCCAGATGTTGGCCTCACCCACCTCCCTCCTGTGGCAGTACATTTGAAGAGGACCTTGGGGGCCAGCGGAGAGCAACACAGAATGCGGGGTGGGGAGGGGGCTGGTAGGCCACCCAGCACAATCTGTGCACAGCTAGCCAGCATGGTCCTCTGCCTCCAGGGTTGTCCGGACAGCAGGGGTCACTCCTGGGCTGAGAGTGTACCAGGGAAGATGGGGCCACAGCCTCCCCTGTCCAATGTCTCAGATTTCCTGGCAGGGAATGAAAACTGAATCCAGAGGTGGAATCAATGCCTGGACCCTACGCTCTCATAGGATAGAGTGAGCTCCTTGTCCCCGGAGGTTTGTCAGCAGGGTCTGCACCTTCAGAGCTGGCGAGAAGCAGGCTACTCAGGGCATTGGAGAGGGTTGGGACCAGAGCCTTCTCTTGGATTCTCGCCAATTGCCCAACCCTTGATCCTGAAGCCCACAGGGTGCCCACTCCACCCTCCCCTCCAGCACCAGGAGAGTCTAGAACTTCCTTCCTCAAATCTCCCTTCTCTGAGTGGGTCAACGTCTTGATGGGACCCTCCCCCGCCCCAGGTGCACACCGACACTTCTCCTAATGCATCCTGGCTGGCCGGCTGAGAGCCACAGAAGGCACTGTCACATGAGGGGACATAAGGGGGCTCTCAAATTTCCCACGCCTGGGCTCCTGGGCCCCCAGCATTCATGATGGCTGATTTCAACATGAAAGGGCCCCTTGGGAAGGAGAGCCCCCCTCCCTTTTCCCCTCGCCTCTGCTAAGCCCCACTCTGCAGCTAAACACTGTCTGAGCCTCCCTCCCTCTGGAGCACCCTCTCACTCACCTGCCAAGCCTTCCCCAGACTCCTGCAGCCTCACCTCGCAGCCTCCGCCAGCCAGAATGAGAATCCCAAGGTGGGGTGGGGGGCTCAGGGCTCCATACTGCAGAGGAGGTGGGGGGGCCTGTCTGTTTTAAAGGTATAAGCCATTTGGCCAACCATAGGCCAGAATGACTGAATAAATCTTTGTGGGTGCTTTAATGCTCTGAGGACAGGAGGTCTCCCAATCTCAAATCCAAAGACAGGCAGAGCAGTGAAATTTCCCATGAGGCCTTCCAGGCATCTGCCCTAAATTTTCAATGTGGCAACTTTTGAAAACTTTTATTTTGATCTAATTTTAGATTTACAGAAAAGTTGCCAAAAATAGAACAGATAGCTTCAGTACACCCCTCACCTAGCCTTCCCTAATATTCAGATCTTACATAACCCTAGTAAATGATCAACCCTGAGAACTTATCCTTAGTTCAGTACTATCACCTGAACTTCACATCTTATTGGATGCTGGGTACAGTGGTGCATGTCCGTAATCCCAGCAGCTCAGGAGGCTGAGACAGGAGGATAGGGAATTCGAGGCCTGCCTCAGCAAATTACCAAGGCCCTAAGCAATTTAATGATACGCAGTCTCAAAATTTAAAAAAAAAAATGAAAATAAAAAAGGGCTGGGGATGTAGCTCAATGGTAAAGCAGTCCTGAGTTAGATCCCCAGTACCTAAAACAAAACAAAACAGCTCTTATTGGAATTTCCCATTTTTCTACCAAGATCCTTTCTTTATTCCATCACCCCATTCTGGACCCCACACTGCATTTAGTTGTTATTTCACTTTTTTGTCCCTGATCGATTGGTTGCCACAGTCCGGCTGCAGCAAAATAACCAGGGGGTGACGAACAACTTGTGTAGATTGATACAGCAGGAGTCGGAGCCATTTATTGTAGGACAGGAGGGGTATATATACATTCCACACAGCTTATCTTAATTAACATAAACTAGATACAGTAGTCAACCAATAAGAAATCTCCACAGTTAATGCCTCACTGGCGCCACCTCACAAATCACTCCCTCTGGCAAAATGCCAGGCGCCATCCCGACTTGTTTACAGACCTTAACATTGGTGACATTCCCTCAGCCTATACTCATCTTTCATGATCTTGACAGCACTGAGGAACAAGTGTTTTGTAGAACTGTGGGTTTTCTTGTGTTTTCTCAAGATCAGAGGGAGGCTCTGCAGTTTTGGCAATACCACAGAAATGGTGGTGGCTCCTTCTCAGCTCACCATATCAAGAGGCTCATGTCTTCAACATGTTTGATTACTGGTGGTGATGACCTTGATCACTTAGTTAAGTTGATGTCTAAAGGGTCTATCCACTATAAAGTTACTATATTTTTCTTTTGAATTAATACATATCTTGGGGAAAATACTTTGATATATATGTGCAACTATTCATAACTTTACAATCTAATTTACACATATATCTTTTTTAATTTCTTTGTTTAGTTGTAGAAAATTGTTATATCCTTATTTATTTTATGTCATGTTGAGGATTGCACACAGTGCCTTACACATGCAAGGAAAGTGCTTATCACTGAGCCACCACTCCAGTCTGACACAAGTATATCTTTATCATACAATATAGTAATTTGACACATATATTGATAATAATGGTGTAATTATCATTTTGCCTCCTCAAATACTTATCATTTCTCATTTTGTTTATCACATTGACTTTCTTCTAGTAATTTTGAATCATATCATTTATTGTTGTATATAGAGAATAGAACACAAGAACAAGTTAATCCTACCGGTGTTTGTGCCCATTTAAAAATGTGCCTACAACTAAAGATTCCAAATGTTCAGCACGTTTTTTTTTAAATATTCATAAAATGTCAAATTATTTAAACATAATGAAAATAATGCCTGTAATCCCAGAAGCTTGGGAAGCTCAGGCAGGAGGATCATAATTCAAATCCAGCCTCAGCCACTCAGAAATGTCCTAAGAAATTTAGGGAGATTCTGTCTCAAAATAAAAAAAAAAAGATAAAAGGGCTAGGGATGTGGCTCAGTGATTAAGTGCCCCTGGGTTTCATTGCAGGTGCAAAGGAAATAAATAAATAGAATAAATAAAATAAGTAAACTGCTTATCCACAGAACAACATGGAAGAATCAAAATACTCTTTTAAACAAAAACGTAGACATCAAAGTGAATATCATGAGAGACTGGGATTTTTCCTTAGAGGTAGAGTGATCAACTAGCACATGTGAGGCACTGGGTTAAAACCTCAGTGTCACATATAAATTAAATAAAGATATTGTGTCCACCTACATCCAGAAAATAAACATTTAGAAAATAAATATTTTTAAAAGTGTATATCATGATTTTTTTCTAGTTAAAATGTTTCATTAGTGATTATATTAATACTTTGATCAAAATCAAAGCAAAGTTGCATATGGTCAATGCAGTTGAAAATTGTACTAGATTTTTTTTTCATTAGTGAATATGACTCTCATGATGAGGGTGTTGAATCCTGCAGAAGAGAAACAGTTACTGGTTTGGTTTGGTCCCAGATAAATTTTGGGATGATCCCCTGGTTTATGTTGTAGCTAGTGGATCCATGGTTACTTTGCAGAATCCTGTGGTAAATAGATGCCTTGGAGGACCTAAAATTCTCTGTGGAGATTGAATTTAGGCTAAAGTATTACAAGCTTAGTGAGTTTACACTGAATTTATTTTCTCCCAATAATCTGAGGCAACAACTCAGTTGTTACAACCTCCATAGAAGATGTAAGTAGGCCTACCTATCATCAATTTATTGGTATTTTTTTCTTACTCAGCATAGCTCCATCAGTTGACTTGTAGGTATGATGTGAAAAGCAGTGTGAAGAAAAGTAAAACCTTCTGCATAGATTAAAAGAAAAAAAGGAACTCATGTACAAGCTGAATCCTGCTTAAAATAGTATGAAGGAACTGTCATTCTTAGAAAATGGCAGGATACAGAAAGTTCTTTTCATTATCTCCACCCTAATACATGCTTAAAGAAAAGCAAAAATTACCCAGTCATTTCTAATGGAAGAATAACCTTCTCTGGTACAAAGAGAAAGTGAGTAAATATCCAAATATTGAACCTGTGGTGATGGAAATGCTAAACATACTGACATTAATTAGAGGTCAGGAGAGTCACATTACAAGAATTTTTTTTGAACCTTCAAAAAAAAAAAAAAAAAAGACAAATGCTATGTACTGATGTTTATGTGGGCTCTTTCTGGTCCAGCAAGGGGTTTCACAAAAAATTGTAGAAGAGGCTGTGTCTGTGAAGTCACTAATCAAGACCTCTGGACATCAAGCAGGAAGCAGGTCTCATTTTATTGTGAAGTTACCATGTATATATACTCAGGCAGTAGCTTATCAGATTACAGGCAGCCACCAATGCAATTTCTGCAGTGACCAATCAAGGAGTGAGCAATGGAGTAAGAGCAGGGAATTAAAATCATAGCCTCATGCCCAGGGTTGTGCCTAAGGGGTAAGTAGTTTGCTGTTCACACAACCTAGCATGGGATAGTGTGTTGCCACTCAGGCACTCTTAATGTATGCTATGAAGGCAGTATTCCATGAACTTGACTCTAAGACATTATTGTGGCCTTACCTCTCTAAGATTTCTTGAGGTTCAAGGTTGTGCCATACTTCTGGTCTCTTTCAGATGAGATCATTGTGGTCAGGTGATGCAGGGGTGCATCAACCTCATGACAGGAGTTTTGCTACCTTTACATGGGGACACAGCAGCATGTCTGCTTATAAATAATTGATGCTTGAAGTCTCCTTGGACTTGCATTCTTTAACAGCGATCATTAAGTTATCACTTTCTGGTAGTAAAATCTCATCTATCAGCAATAAGATAAATATGGTGTATTAAAGATTAAACACTTTCATTCAAAATTAAATTTAATTAAACTATGTCAAAGATAGCATTTTGTAATTATTAGTTTTATTAGATGTATTATTTGGTAATTTATGATATATATTCCCCCCTTGTGACAGAACAGCTAGTTCAATGACCTTGTGGGCCTTCTTTGCCTCAGGAGAATCCAAGTTGGGTGCAGCTCTGACTTGAGACCATGTCAGCAGGAGGAAATCTCCTGTCTGTTCTTGAAGTCTGTGAAGGGTCTTCGTCTTTGCCACAGCTTCATTAGAATTTTATGTTATAATCTAGCAAAAAAGTGCTCACATTCTGTACTGTTCCCAAGTGGGTTGCTCTTTACTTCCTCAAAAAATATTTCAGAAAATATTCTTTGAAAAAACTGTTTATCATTGAGGGGTTTATTGGGCAGAAGCTATATGGAGATGTGATAATTTTTAAAAATTCAAGGTCTTTTTTAGAGAAAAATCCCCACATAAATGTAGAGGGCTTTATGTTATTGTTATTGTTGTTGGTGGTGGTTGCTTTTGTCTTATTTCAGCAGCATTCCCAGCTTATAACTAAGTGGGCTTGAGTCATGTTCTACTAGGACCTGTTATAAAAACAGAAAATTACTAATTTTCTAAGTGTGGTACCAATGCCAGCAGCTTCATACTCCTAGGATGGCTATGAATTCCCATGCACAATAATTATCTGGACTGGCGGGGGTAGTGGTTTATTGATTGGCTAGTTTCCTCATTAGCCTAGAAAGTAAGAGGGATTCTGTCAAAGGACACCATAAGAGTCAATGGCCTTTACCAGAATGGGAGGGGGCCTTCAAGAGAGGTGCTTGAAATCCTGTGATTGGAAGAGGCCAGGTAAAACCTGGTGGATGCTCGAGAACAGAATTCATAAATGTAGCTCCTGATAGCTGTATCCACACCATTCTATTTTATTTATTTATTTATTCTTTTTAACAAAAAATTTATATTGAAACACAGTTAGCAAGGTATTTGTTGAAAGGTACTAGATTTGAACTCCAAATAGGTCATATTATCCATAATATTTACTCCTGGTGATTTATAGAGCATCATCATTCAATAATTTTTGCGATTATGGAAATGTTCCATGTCTATCCTGCCTAATTCAGTAGCTTCAAGCACATGATATTTTGGCATATAGATCCTGTGACAGAAAAAGCTGAGTTTGTCAATTTGATGAATTACATGGCCAATGGCCACAAGATTGGGGAGCACCATTCTAGGACACCAAGGCAGAAAATGGAAGCATTTCCTCTAAAAACTGGAAAAAGACAGGGGTGCCTGTTTCCACAACTTCTATTTAACATATTTCTTGAAACACTGGCCAGACCAATTAGACAAATAAAATAAATTAAAGGGATATGGATAAGTAAGGAAGAACTCAAATTAGCACTATTTGCAGACAATATAATTCTATACCTAAAAGACTCGACATATTCCATCAGGAAACTGCTAGAACTAGTAAATGAAGTCAGTAAAGTAGCAGGATACAAAATCAACACCCATAAATCAAAGGCATTTCTGAATATCAATAAAAAATCTTCTGCAAAGGAAATGAGAAAAACTACTAACTTTGAATAGTATAAAAATTATAAAATCCTGGGGAATCAACCTAACAATAGCTGAAAGATCTCTCCAATGAAATCTACAGAACACTATGGAAAAAAGATAAAAGATGACATGAGAATATGGAAAGATCTATTTTTTTTCTTAAATAGGCAGAATTAATATTGTCAAAATGACCACACTACCAAAAGCACTATACAGATTTAATGTAATCTCAATCAAAATCCCAATGACATTTCTCAGAGAAATAGAAAAAGCAGTCATGAAATTTATCTGACAAAATAAGAGACCCAGGATAGCTAAAGCAATTTTTAGCAAGAAGAGTGAATTAGGTGGCATCTCTATACTAGACCTTAAACTAGGCTACAGATCAATAATAACAAAAAACAGTATGGTATTGACAACAAATTAGACTTGTAGAGTAATGGTATAGAATAGATAACACAGAGAACAATGCCCATAATTAGAGCTCTCTTATATTTGACAAAAAGCATAAAAAATGTACATTGGAGAAAACGATATCCTCTTCAAAAAATAATGATGGGAAAATTGGAAATTTATATACATTAAAATAAAATTAAACCCCTCTCTCTCACCATGCAAAAAACTCAACCCAAATTGAATCAAGGACCTAAAAATTGAACCAGAGACACTGTGTATATTAAAAGAAAAATAGGCCCAAATCTATCTGGTTAGTGCCTTACTTTCTTAATAAGACTTCAGAGCACTATGATTTATATTAAGCAACAATAAATACTATGGATCTAAATTAAAAAGGTTCTTTTCATCAAAAATCCTGGATTCTAAGGGTGGTGATTCTCCACCCCTTGGCCCAAGTGAATAGTTCAGAGGACATAACTTATTAAGGCTGTGTTAACCATGTTTATACTTACTGCATAGGTAAGTTTCTCCTCCCAGAATCTGGATGTCACACCAGCCTCAAGTCTAGTGAGGCAACTAGAGAAATTACACACTCATCACAGAGTGGACAAGACAAAGAAGTTGGCTATAGGTCTTCTTGTACACATCCTGGGGATGGCTCTAGAACTAGGACGAGGTCCCTGTAACATAAAACCATCTACTCATGACATAGGGACCCTCTTCTAGGCTATGCATATAATAAAAACATCACTGTTCATCTGAGTGTGTGCATATATGTATTTGTGTGCACCGTTATAAAGTGTGTGCCCAGCTGTGCCTCCCATCCTGGCCTCATGCCCTCCCCCGACCCTAGATGACCTTTAAAAATCCTGCTACAACAAAAGCAATACCTATGTTTAGCATAATTTTCTTAGTTTGAAAGAAATGTTCTCAGTTATCCTGTCAATAGAGTATCCTTGGGCCTCAACTATATCTACATGTATGGCTTTCTAATTTTGTTTTCAAATTAAATGATATAATAACAGAAAGGGCCTCATTAATTGAAAAAAGTTTCACCTAGATCTCAGTGAGTGAGATGATTCTTGGAGTCTTGACCTTCCTCTGGAGAAATGTGGAAAATTGGATCAACAAATGGTTGCTTTTATGTGTGGTGGGAGAACACTTCCCCCTTTGATATGGGAAGGAAGTCCCCAGTTTGAAGAAAGTACACACTGAGTTGATGGGGAAATTCTCCACTATGCACTGCAAATGTGCACGGTGGAGTAAAATAGTTGTAGCAGAGGTTATAATGAGGAGGAGGAAGAAGATGGTGATGGTGATGGTGATGGTGATATACACACAGTTGAACTGCTGTGCCAGAGCAACAGCTGTTCTGATGACATTTCTACTATTGCTATTGGAGCAGAGGAAAGCATCAGTCTTGATTCCAGCATAAAATGTGAAGGTGGTAAATGCACCAAAATGTGTCACAAAAGTTTCTGTAGGCTGGACACATTAAAGAATAGCTATAGTTTATTCAATAGGCTCCACTTTCTATTAAAACACAAGGCTTAGAGACAGATTTTCATACTAAGACTCAGTTACAGGAAATACACCAGTGTCCCTCCATGCATGGGACAAAAGCTGCCTCTCTGTGCTGTGCAGGACAGGGTGCAGCTGGCACAGCGAGGCAGTACTCCTGTTCACATTATTTCAGGTGACAGAGGCTTTTGGTATCATCTAGAAGAAATGGCAAGCTCTTGGCCTCCTCTATCAACAAATAGCAGCAGAGGTACTACTCCAGGTCAGAGGATAGAGTTGCCCAGAAAAGACAAAGAAGAGGCTAGGGTGGGGGTTCAGGACAGAAGATTAAGAGTCAGGCATTGAACTGGAAGTCAGAAAGTTCATCCTATGCCCTGGACTGTAACCTGAGTCTGAGGGCTGAATCTTTGGGTCTCTCCAGGACATTCAAAGAAGCCCAGGACATAGAACAAGACTCACCTAAGAAAGGTCCTGGAGGAACCTGGCCTCAGGTATCAAACTGAGTAGATTTTGTAGGGCTGAAAATCACACAAGAAAAAAAGCTGAGGTGCAAGTACCTTAGAAGGGATCTCTGGAAGGTAGGTGTATAAGTATCCCTTAAGCAAAGAGGATCCTTTCACTTAAGCAAGTTCAGGCCCATGATCAAACCTTAGGCTCTGAGGCAAGTTAGATTGTAGAGCACTCTGCAGAGTCTCCTCAAGGAGGCTGTGCATGCTCCATCCAGGGAAGGGGCCAAGTATCCCCTCCCCCACCTGTTACTGAACATGATCAAAGAGCCTTAAGGGATGATGTAAGTGGACATGGAAGGAGAGGACAGGGAGGTGTGGGAAGGCATCTCTGCAAGTTCAGCAGCAGGCTTCCTGACTGTGTTTTCAGAGCCAAAAACACCTGGATCTTCTGTTCTATGCTGTCCTAATTATCCAAAGAGCTGCTGTTCCCATTAGAGTGGGAAGGCACACTGGAGGAGCAGAAGCGTGTGCTCACAGATGCAGGCCCATTGCTGCCTTCCAGGGTGGTCTTGGAAACACTCCGGATTGCTTCAGTGCACATCAACTCAACAGAAGTGTCTGCCCCGCCAAGGTCACTTCCATAGGCTCCCTCCTGGTGGTGGTGTTTCCTGGAGGTGCAGCAGCTGTGGCATAATTTGGTGGCTTGGAGAGGTGGTAAGAGTCCAAGCCCCTTGGGATGAGGTCTGTGTCCCTAGAGACTGCTGAGTTCCTCTTGCTGCGTGTTCTCCTGGGGGCTTCAGGGAAGACACTTTTCAGTGAGCTACCCAGGCTGCTGGCAACTTTCAGCCCCTTCTTGATGAGCTGGCCTCTTGTTGCTGTGCTCCTTCCTGGTTTTCTCCAACTGACACAGCTAGATGGCCTCTTGGATGCCATCATTGCTGCTGGAGTGAAGACCTTGTGCTGGGGCTCCAGGAACCTGGAGCTGCTGCCCCTCCCTTCAGCCCTGCAGTTCCTATTGCCCGCGCCACTACACTGTGCTGCCTGGGGCTTGGGGACAGCAGACCTTGTGCCGCCCAGGTTCTCAGCTCTGTGGTAATCTTAGGCCTGAGGCTGGTGGGTGCTGTGCTAATGTTTTCTGATCTGAAAGTTCATGAAAGAAAAACTCCTAACAGGCTCCATCAGACTGTGGCTAGCAGCACCATGACAGGGGGCTTCTGGGTGGGTTTCAGTGTGGATTGGGGAGAATTTTCATTTGACTTTGTTTTCGTATCCACAGACCTGTCACACTTTTGGTTTTCATGTTGTCTTTTCTCATTCAGAAATAGTTCTATTTCTGCTTGGATGCTCTGCTGAAAGGAGTCATCGCTGCTCACCCTGACTGGGAAGTCTGAGCCCTGTTTCCCACCGGCCTCCAGGGGCTGCCAGGAATATTGCATGATGCCGGGGTAAGTTTTAGGGGAAACAGGGTGGGCAGGGTGCCACTGTGTGGAGGGTCTGTTTTGCCTCTGCTATCCTCCCTGCAGCCCTGCCATGGTGAGCCCCATTGGGCATGGGCTATTGTTCTAAGGAGAGCAAGAACCAGAATCCTTGTACATAGCCCTGCCTAAATGCACACTAACATGATGTTTTTATTTAACAGACGTGTCCTGGTAAATATGATTTTTGTAGCTTTTTGTAAATTAGTTATGCTGCTGTAAAAAATATTTTGAAAAATGTTGTCTTTTGTTTCTGGACTGTGTTCCTCACTGCGTCTTTCTGTGGTCCACTCAGGAGCCATTGCTGGACATGCAGTTTGATTCTTACCTTCACGGTGAGGGTCACCCTGGCTGGAACTCTGGTCAGTTGGTAGTTCAGATGCTCAAGTCTGAGGAGGCAGTGGCCGCCTTCCGGGAAGCACTAAAATGCCCTAGTGTCTGTCAGAAGCGCCCAGAACAATGCTTTTAATAAAAGACACAATGGTCCCTAACAGCCAGAGCAGTTACTCTTAAAATTGTAATCACAGCCTTTGATTAGTCAAATGTTTCTAAGCACAGTGACTAGGAAGCAAACTGACCAGCCAGTGTGTGCCTCTTGAGACCCCATTGAGACAGTGGCTCTCTCTGCAGCCTAGTCCTTCTGTGTCCTGTCTCCTGCAATCACTAGGTGATTCTAACATCTACAAAAACCTCTTTTTGTAGGAGACCTGCTGTTCTCCTCGTTTGATCATTATGCTAAGAGATCACACCGCATGTGCATTTTAACTGTCCTTTTCTTGATTTGTGCACACAAGTGAATAAGTATAGCAATTAGGTGGTTTGCTCCATAGACAAATTTGCCAGAGCTCAGTGCTTGGGACAAGCCTTGCATACCTACATATCTGCCATCCAGGAGCTGCAGCCCAGTCAGGGCTCTGAATATTGACAGAGCCACTGCTGTTAATGCCTCCTGCCACCCACCTCCTGGGTCAGAAGGGTGCTGATTGTAGGCCATGGCCTCTGGTCCCCTGAGTCAAGGCCAGGTGTTGCTGCCTTGGTTTTCTTACCTTCTGCCCGGTGGTACTAAGTTATCCATGGTCGCTGAGGGAACAGGTACGCTGGCCACTGATGTCCTCCAGTCACCCCATGTTCTGCAACTCTTATTCAGCTGTAAGGCAGAGTCTACCTTTTCGCCCGAGGATATTGTTGGTATTCTAATGTGGATATGAGTCTTGTACAACTCCTGAACCCCTGGGTTTAAACAGAAACCCAATTCTGCAGCCAAGTGCAGACCCCCACCCACAGTGAGCATCAGCTGGGTTAAGCTGCAGTCCTGAGTATCTCAATATGCCTGTGATAGCTTCCATGTGGTGCATTCACTCACTTAAGTGCTTATGAGAAAAACAGTTCCATGTAATACATGTTCTTTTATTTAATTTACTTTTTTTATTAGTTGTTCAAAACATTACAAAGCTCTTGACATATCATATTTCACACATTTGATTCAAGCCGATTATGAACTCCCATTTTAACCCTATATACATATTATTGCAGATTCACACCGGTTACACAACCATTTTTTACCTACTGCCATACTAGTGTATGTTATATTCTGCTGCCTTCCCTATCCTCTACTATGCCCCCTCCCCTCCCCTTCCCTCCTCTCCCCTAACCTCCCTTCTCTTCTTCTCTCCCTACCCCATCTACTGTAATTCATTTCTCTCTCTTGTTTATTTTTCCCTTTCCCCTCACTTCCTCTTATATGTAGTTTTGTATAACAATGAGGGTCTCCTTCCTTTATCATGCAATTTCCCTTCTCTCTCTCTTTTCCTCCCCCCTCTCGTCCCTGTTTAGTGGTGATCTTCTTCTCATGCTCTTCCTCTCTATTCTGTTCTTAGTTGCTCTCCTAATATCAATGAAGACATTTGGCATTTATTTTGAAGGGATTGGCTAGCTTCACTTAGCATAATCTGCCCTAGTGCCATCCATTTCCCTGTAAATTCCATGCCATTATTCAGTGCAGAGTATACTCCATTGTGTATAAATGCCTCATGTTTTTATCCATTCATCTATTGAAGGGCATCTGGGTTGGTTCCACAGTCTAGCTAATGTGAATTGTGCTGCTATGAACATTGTTGTAACAGTGTCCCTATAGTACGCTCTTTTAAGGTCTTTAGGGAATTGTCCAAGAAGGGGAATAGCTGGATCAAATGGTGGTTCCATTCCCAGCTTTCCCAGGAATCTCCATACTGCTTTCCAAATTGGCTGCACAAATTTGCAGTCCCACCAGCAATGTACAAGTGTACCCTTTTCCCCACATCCTCGCCAGCACTTGTTGTTGTTTGACTTCATAATAGCTGCCAATCTTACTGGAGTGAGATGGTATCTTAGGGTGGTTTTGATTTGCATTACTCTGACTGCTAGAGATGGTGAGCATTTTTTTATGTACTTGTTGATTGATTGTATGTCCTCATCTGAGAAGTGTTTGTTCAGGTCTTGGCCCATTTGTTGATTGGGTTATTTGTTATCTTATTGCTTAATTTTTTGAGTTCTTTTATACTCTGGATGTTAGGGCTCTATCTGAAGTGAGAGGAGTGAAAATTAGTTCCCAGGATGTAGGTTTCCTATTTACCTCTCTTATTGTTTCTCTTGCTGAGAAAAATCTTTTTAGTTTAAGTAAGTCCCATTTGTTGATTCTTGTTATTAGCTCTTGTGCTATGGGTGTCCTCTTAAGAAATTTGGAGACCGACCCCACAATATGTGGATCAGAGCCAACATTTTCTTCTATCAGACACAGAGTCTCTGATTTGATATCAAGCTCCTTGATCCATTTTGAGTTAACTTTTGTGCATGGCGAGAGAAGGAGATTCAGTTTCATTTTGTTGCATATGGATTTCCAGTTTTCCCAACACCATTTGTTGAAGATGCTATCCTTTCTCCACTGCATGCTTTTAGCCCCTTAATCAAATATAAGATAGTTGTAACTTTGTGGATTAGTCTCTGTGTCCTCTATTCTGTACCATTGGTCCACCCGCCTGTTTTGGTACCAGTACCATGCTGTTTTTGTTGCTATTGCTCTGTAGTATAGTTTGAAATCTGGTATCGCTATACCACCTGATTCACACTTCCTGCTTAGAGTTTCTTTTGCTATTCTGGGTCTTTTATTTATCACCGTGATGATGCTACTACTCAGCTGCACTTCACTTAGATTGTCTTTCAACAGGCAATGGATGAGCGTGAAGTGCTACGTGAGAGGCTACCTCAGGCTGAGGGGTCAGCCTTCGCAGATCCATTGCCCCCAAAGGTTGTACCTGTTATGGGAGCCCAACAGCATGGTGCTGTGGCATGATCCCTGGAAGGAGAGGATCAGGCAGAGGTGGTAGCACCTGGAACACAGGGCATACCACATTTGGAGGCCCAGATGCCAGCCCCAGCACCTTTGCTTTATGTGCCAGGACACCCAGGTCCTTAGCTCCAGGCACTGCAACCCCATGTGAAAATGTCTGTGCCCCATTCAGTGCCAATCCCAGTTGAATTCCCATACTAAACATCTCTACAAGCCCCTGTAGTAATGAAATCAGAATCAGCAGGAACAGCAGCCACAGCAGTGACAGCAATTGCACCCCAGGTGCCTCTTCTTGTCAGCTATCCACCTGGCTTGTGGGCTCCAGTGGGGTTTCAGGAGGAAATGGCTCTTCAATGTGTCCAGAGTTGCCTGTGTGTCCAGAGTTCCCAGAGTTGCCTTGTCCTGAGTTGCCTGAGTTGCTGGGGCCAGGATGAATATCTTGAGAACCTTCCATGCAGATGCAACCTGGGAGATAGAAAAAGCCCCAAGCAAAAAGAAGGTCCTGAAGGTCCACATGGAATGAGTTCCCTGAGGGAAAGCATAAGCCAAAGCCAAAAAGAGGGTCAGGAGAGACCCAAAGGGAAATACCCCATGTGGCAGAGCATTAGCCTTGCCTGGTGTTTTTAACTAAAAAACAAGAATGTCATTGAGAATTTAATAGGAATTGCATTAAATCTTTGTAAAAGTTTTGGTAGTATGGCCATTTTTGGCTATATTAATTCTGCCTATCCAAGAGCATGAGAAATCTTTCCATCTTCTAAGATCTTTTTCAATTTTTTTTCTTAGTGTTCTATAGTTTTCATTGTAGAGGTCTTGCACCTCTTTTTTTAGATTGATTCCCAAGTGTTCTATTTATTTGAGGCTAGAGTCAATGGGGAGGTTTTCCTACTTTCTCTTGCTGTGGATTCATCGCTTGTATATAGAAATGCATTTGATTCTTGGGTATTGACTTTATATCCTAATTTGCTGAATCTATTTATTGGTTCTAAAAGCTTTCTGTAGGAATTTTTTGGATCTTCTAAATATAGAACTATGTCCTCAGCAAGGGGTGATAATTTGAGTTCTTATTCTATGCAAATCACTTTAATTTCATTCATCTGTCTGATTACTCTGACTAGAGTTTCAAAGAGGGCATCCCTGTCTTGTTTCTGTCCTTAGAGGAATGATTTCTCCTTTTCTCATTTAGTAATAATGTTGGCCTTGGGTTTAGCATAGATAGCTTTTACAATGTGAAGACTTTTCATACATTGTTTGTATAGACCTCACCATGTGCATGTTCAAACATGAGTGTTTGTGGTATGAGATGACAGGTTAGGATGAGAAACAAAAGAATGGATTCCACAGCAGGAGTCATGGAAGAGGAAGATTAATTCAAATGATTGGATTAAATCCTACTATATAGAAAATAGTTTTGTTTTCAAATTTAAAATAAGGGGGATGTGATCTTAAAATTTCTCCTTCCTGAAAATTTCCTCAACTCTTAAAAGATAATACTTTGTATACATTTTCATTCTGAATCAAAAAGACATTTTAATTTTCTCTCTCTACAAATGTTTGGAGGTTCAGAAAGATTGAGACATGTGTTGGTTTAGAATTACAAACCAGAAATGGAATCTTCTTTGATTCTCAAAACTATAGCTATGCATCCCTTTCATCCCATGATTTTTTGATCAATGAAATAATTTTTGAAGTAAATCCTTTTTTTCTAATTTAACTTATTTTTATTAACAACAAACATTAATATATAGTTCTAGGTTTCAGTTTTTGAAGCAATACACAAACTATTCAACAACACACTTGGACATGAAAATACACTTTCTAATAGTAGCAGCTCAGAATGTGGCATGTGCTCACAATGAAAGTTCCATGTTGACCAGTCACCATGGTAATGTGGAATGCACATCTTACCTTCCATTTCCACTCAGTTGGTGTAGTGAGTGAGTTGGTGTAAGTTAAAGTTGGAGAAGAGTAGGGAGGTTTTGAGTTCCTGGTTGGCCATGGGAAATCTTAACTGCTGTGGGAAAGGTATGTTGTCAGTGATATTTTTAAGTGTGTTTCTTCAAAGGGCAGTTAATGTTTACTGAATATATTTTCCTCTTGATTTTTTCATCTTCAACACTGAATCTTCTCTCCTGAGATTTAAATATTTGGTGATATTGTTTTATCACTCAATTCATATATTTGCTTGTTCTATTGACCTGGTTACTGAAAATGTTTTTCTAAATTTAGATAAATGAACCATTCCTAATGCCAATAACATGTGTGCCTTTTAAGTGAATTACAGGAGCAGGACACCCACCTTGCTTTCATGAGATGAAAAAATAAAGTGAGACATAGTATATGGATGCTAAGTAAGGCGATATATATACCATGAAAGGGCAATTAAAAACCAAACCCATCTCAATGTATATGAATATTTAAAAATAATGTTAGAGAATTCTAAATCAAGATTTTGTAAAAGAAAAGAGGACTGAAATTTCAGAAAACGTTTCCAATTGGTTGATAACTACAGGATCCCAGGTGTTTGGGGGCTACTGGGAAGAAGGCAAAAAGGACAGTGCCTTGAGGTCAGTGGAGTGGATGTCTGATAATGGAGGAAATGAGGGCCTCAGTGGTTTCAGGGAGGATTCATTGGTTGAGGTTCACAGGTTATAATTAGTGGTGGTTCCATCTAGGCAGGTAAGTCTCTGCCCCTGGCCATGCAGGGTCTAGGAAGAGGCTTGGAAAGCCAGGAGCAGGAATATGCCTGGTCAGAGCTGGTGCATATGGAGAAATGTTATTTCAACCAGGCCTTGTCTGACTGCTCAGATTATGGCTCAGAATATTAGACTGCAGACATGGGGCAGGCCAGCTTCTGACATGGAAACATCAAACCATCAGCCCAGAGTATCTGTTTCCCTGATTAATCCCCACTAACAGGCCATCCAGGAGGGAAAAGCTCAAGGAAACTTCATTCTTGGCACAGCCATCAAGTGGCAGTTGGTTTAGAATGTCCCAAGTTCTGAAACAGTTGGTGAGCCCCAGAGAACTCTGATGAATTAGATGGTCAACTGCTCGTCAGGAAGGATCACTTGGAGACAGCTGGAAGTGAGAAGACCCTGGGGGAGGATGGCTCCAAGTGTGGACTCTACCCTTTGTAAAGGTCGGGCAAGCGTCGGAGGAAGAGACCACCAAGAGACTGTCTCATGCAACAGCAAAGGGTTTATTGGGGGGTCCAGCATGCTGGGGCTCAGAGCTCACTTGAATAGAGCAGAGATCCCCGGAAACAGCTTAAGCAGAGCTTATATACATTCCTTGGAGAGGGCAGGGACTTCACATACAGCATAGCCAATCATTGCATGGATTCTGGGAGGGGGGTTGTTTTCGTAGAGCAACCAGATGATCAGGGGAGATTTCAACATACATTTAGTGGGCATTTCCGGGAGTTGTTTTCGACTTCTAAATGAGTTTCAGGTTCCAGGAAAACAGAACTTAATTCTTACATTCTTAACCTTTTCACCTTGAACTTCAGATAGGCTTCATTTACATGAAATGATCATTTTTAAGTCAGTAATTGCAATAAAGAGACAGGAGCCCAGGGTTATAACTTGAACATTTCTCATGGTGTCTGCTACTGAAACCTCATGCCAAAGAGGCCTGAAGGAAGGAGTATTCAAAAAGCACTGAGAAGAGTTCTGGTTTCCTGGTTCTAGGATATCCACTAGAGGACTCAAGTGCTCAGGGATTTCTGGTCCCAGGTAAATAGCTACATTCCTGTCCCATATCCACCGCTCATCATTCTTGTGAATCTGGGCAAGAAACATAAAATCTCCAAATTACAAACACCTAAACTCTAAATTGTGGTGGACAGACTCTGCTCCACCCATCCCTTTAGGCTGATATGGAGTCATAGGAGGTCACAGATATTCTCCATGAGCTTTACAAATATCCATCTGTAAAGAATGAGGAATAGACTTTCTTTACCCATTGCTCTGGAGGATGACCTCTGTCTGACACCTCTCTGTTCAAACACTGTCAACGATTGAGCTTATTTTTCCACACATTTAATGAAGTGTACTATTTAATGTCAGGACACATTAGCACCCATATGAAGCACCAGTCCGCTTAAGAATGCATGGATGTGATCATTGTCAGCCTTATAGCATTACATGGATCAGATGCCACACTTTTTGCAACAATTGAGAAGGGGTTTATTTAACTGAACAGGTATTTAATTTTTGAGGTAGGATTTGAACGAAAGCCACATAACCACAGCCTCTGCTTATGGTCACTGTTTTCTCTGATTTCTATGATTCCGCCTCAGTAATTCTTTTTGACCACACAATATTGTGTTGGGTTGTAGACCACACACATTGCATTGTTATCCTAAAGATCAATCTGACTCAGGTGCTTTGCTGCCCCAATGGTGAAAAATAAACTCAGTAGTGTGAAATCTAAGAACATTCACATCCCTCCTTCAAAATTTATTAAACATATTTATTTTAAAATTTTTTATTAGTTATTCATGGACCTTTATTTATTTATTTATATAAATGTGGTGCTGGGAATCAAACCCCATGCCTCAGACATGCAAGGCAAGCATTCTCCAAATGAGCCACATCCCGAGACACAGATTTTACTGTTTTTAACTCGGTTAACAGACTGCAAAAATACATCAGAACTTTTTTTCTAATATTCAATTGTAACATTGTCTCCCCTGCTCTGCTAACTAATACTCTACTCTCACCTTCTATGATCAATTTTTCAGTTTCCACGAAAGAGTGATATTATGCAGCACTTATAGTTGTGTCCCAGACCTATTTATCACCTCTTGTTGTTGAAAATGACAGAAAAAAAAACATACAAGAAATATTTAAGTTTCTGGGCATGCTATTAGGGTATAAATACATACTTGAATTCAAAGCTCCAATTATACCCCCAGATATCTACAATGATCACTTATCAATTAAAACTGGTTGAACTGTTATTTGAATTACTATTGATGACCCTATGTTTTCTTGCCAGCACATTGTCAAC
Organism: Callospermophilus lateralis; assembly: GCF_048772815.1. Taxonomy (NCBI): domain Eukaryota; kingdom Metazoa; phylum Chordata; class Mammalia; order Rodentia; family Sciuridae; genus Callospermophilus; species Callospermophilus lateralis. Next base: position 70,249 of record NW_027514406.1, read on the forward strand.
AGCTAACTCTGTTTTATCACATTTCCCAGGCTGTTGCCTCTGGCCTTGGTCCAGAGGAGACCTCTGGCCATCAAACAGTGCTGTTCCAAATGAGAATTCCAACGAAGGTACTGTGGAAATCCTGTCATTGTGTCCATTCTGCAATAAGGATTCTAGTTGATTCAGATTTCCAATTCTTCTTTTATTTAACATGTACAAATTTACGTGCTTTGAGTCATTCAGCAGTGCTATAGCTCCAGAAGTAAAGATCCAGTTACCTTTTAATTCTGTGCACTTGATTATTTCAACTGCTGGTGGACATCTGGGTTGATCATACAATGTATTTATGGTGAATGCTAGAAACATTGAAGTGATTGTATCACTATAGCATGCTGACTTGTAGTTTTATAGAATAAGCAGGGAGGAACGTAATAGCTGAGTCCTATGAGTTCCACTCTTGGGCTTGTCAGGAATCTGCATATTGCTTTCCAGAGTTGTCATAATAATTTACAAACCCACCAACATTGTGTCAGTGTACCTTCTTTCTCTCATCCTTCCTGGTATTTCTATGCTTATCCTGTTTCCCCAGCACCATTTGTTTAAACCATATGTCCTCTTTAACATGTATTTTGGTGCTGTTGTCCAGTATCAGGTGAATGTAAGTATCAGGTGGGTTGTCTCTGTGAGGTATATTCAATTCAAGAATCTTCATATCTATTTTCAGTTCAATAAGATACTGTTTTTGCTACTCATCTCTGTAGTAAAATATAAAATTGGTCATTGTGCTGGCTTTCACCTTACTTTTTCTTGCTCAGAATTGCTTTGCCAAATAATAATAATAATAATAATTATTATTATTATTATTATTATTATTTAATAAATATAATAATTAATATAATATTATATTATAATAATTATTATTATTACTATTATTATCATCATCATCATCTCAAATGAATTTCAGGGTTAGTTTTTCAATCCTGTAAGAAATATCATTTGTAGTTTGAAGGGGATTGTATTGAATTCATTGAACCTGGATATTGTCAATGTTATGGCCACTTTGACAATATTAATTCTGCCTATCCAAGAACACAGAACTATTTTGCCTCTTCTGAGGTCTTCTTCCATTTCTTTTTCAGTGTTCTATAGTTTTTGTTGTAGAGATCTTACATCCTATTTGGTAGATTTATCCTCAGGGGCTTTTTTACATTATTATAAAAAAATTATTTTCTTGAATTCTAAATCAGTGCCATCAATGTTGGAGTATAGTGACAATATTGATTTATTTGTGTTGATCTTTTATCCTGCTACATTGCTAAATTTATTACTTCTAGAATTCTTCTGGTGAAAATTTTTGGGCCTTCTAAATATAGAATCATGTCACCAGGTAATGTGGACAATTTGAATTTTTCTTATGGTATCCTTTTAATTTCCTACTTTTGCCTGATTGTTCTGACATTTTTTCAGAAAAATATATTGAATAAAATTGGCAAAAGTAGACATTCTTTTCTTGTTCTTGATATTTGAAGAAGACAGTTCATTTTTATCTCTGTTCAGTGTGATGTTGGCTTTGAATTTCTCATATATGGCTTTTATAATATTGAAACTAAGTTCCTTTTTTTCCAGGTTTCTCCTTTATTTTGGAAATGAATTGTTTCTCCTTTTTAATCAAGAGCTTTTCTACATCTATTGAAGTGATTTTCTGAATCTTGTCCTTAATTCCAACTATGGGTGTGCTAGTCAGCTTCTCCCCACCCACTCTGCTGCCTGTGGAGCGACCTTTACATGTTTCCTGGGCTTATGGTCTGGGCATCTATTCCCAGCAGCCCATTTTTACACCTGCTCCTTCAAATTCTCAATCCCTTTCAGCTGGTCCTGCGAGGCACCAGACTCAAGGAGGAAAGGACCAGAGCTTGCTTGCACATCTCTGACTTGAATTCCCCTGGGGAGAACTCTCTCCATGCCTTTTGCTCTAGCTCAGCCAGGCAAAGCCTAGGTGCTGTGGCAGGTGCCTTTCAGGTCCATGTGTGCCTACCTGCTCACATCTCCCAGCTTTTGGCTCCTGCAGTGGCAGCATCAGCTTGGCTGTGTCAAGGTGGCTCCTGCCTTGCTCTCTGGGGACAGCATGAATCACAGATCTTTCTTCATGTACAGTGTGCAGTGCAAAGAAGCCTCTTTTCAGCCAAGAAAACGTTGCCTCTCTGATCTCAGGATTTTCACACTGAATCTTTCTATTTTGTTTCTGTCCATTTCCTTCTTTAGGTGATCTAGCAGTGCCACTAATCCTGCTGCTGCTACTGCTGCTTCTGCCACCATCAGCTTGGATCTAATGTACTTTCTTTTTTGTCTTTGTTTAATGTAGCCAAGTTTCTGATTCTCTAAGACTCCCTGAGTGTCCACTATTGAGTTTTCGTGAAACCCCTCTTTTGCACACCTGAGAGGAAGGACTATTCGCACTGTTTGCATTACAGGTTGTGGAGCTGCAAGAAATAAAGGTTCTCTCTATCTTAAATTTACTTCTGTCTTGTATCATTTCTTCTGCTTGAGTTTTTGACTTTATATTCCTCTATAATTTTTTCCATTCACTATTAAGTTTGGGTGACTTCCTTTAGTTCCCCTCTCACTGAGAAGCAGTCTTCTTGCCTTCTAAGTCTGTCACTGAAGAACTGTCGTGGGTGCATCCTTCCTCCATTTGCCAACTTCTCTTCTCCTGACAGCAAATTTGCACAATTTCTCAACATGCCAAGGAACGTTTTGGGCCAAAATATATTTTATCTTGATGAATACCTCATGTTAACTTGAAAACAAATTTTACTCTCTCACTGTCGTATGAAGTATTTGTACAAATGCCAAATAGATCTATGTGATTGATAATGGTTTTGGTAAATTCCTAGGGTTGCCATAACTAAGTACCAGCTTTCTTGGGTTGAAGTAATGTAAGTGTACTATCTTAGATCTCTATTTCCTAGGAATCCCACATTGACCTGTTATCTGAAACATGTTACTTCTGAAAACTTTAAGGAAGGATTTTTCCAGCCCATTCTTAACTGTTACTGGTTTGGTGGCCATCCTTGATCTGCTTGGTTTTCAACTGCAGCACTTTCCTCTCTGCTTGCATCATCACATGGCATTAGTCTCTCATGAATGTGCCCCATCTTCATGAGAACAGATGCCCTATTTGGATAACGGGTCCACCCTGTTCAAAGAGGATACATTTAATAGCTAAGATCACAATGACTCTCATTTAAAACCCAGTAAAATTTGGAGGTACGGTTTAAGTTCTAACTTAACCATGTTTAGAATTTAAACATGTGTTTGTGTGGAAGTAATTTGACCCATAACAGAAATGATTGATTCAAAAGTATACTTTTTCTTTACTTCCTGATGGATCTGTCAAGTGTTATAAAGGAATGCTGAAACCTTCTAGTGTAACAGTAGAATATTTAATTTCTCATTGTAGTTCCTTCCATTTTTTGTCTATTTTGAATTTTTGTTTCCTGATCTGCTCCTTCTCTTGCCATTCAGAGACAATCATGTTGCAGCACTAATTGAGCCTGTCTGTGTTAAACAACCGTCTCCATACACTCCAGACCCATGTCCACAGTTAGGAAGCCCCTGGAGTGTTTCTTCAGCAAAACAATATACTGACAGTTACTCTATATTTCCCTAGATTGCTATCAAGTCATAATAGAGGTGGTACCCATTGTGGCAGAAGACCAAAAAAATTACATTGCTAAGGTAATGTGACCTTTCTTTGTCTTAGATATAAGTGTTGTTTTCTTCCTTTTAATTCAAATTCCTTCATGAAAATATGACAGTGTTCATTATAGGTGACTCATAGGTTGATGGAATTACAACTGCATATCTATTCCCTGTGAGAATGATTCAAGATGACATTCACATATGAGAACAACCATTGTCAAATAATTGTAGTGAGCATTTTCTTCAGTGGCACTTTTCCTTGATAGAAAAATAATTTTATGCATGTCATCAAATTGTACCTGAGAAATCCCTCATGCAAAGCTCATGTATTTTCACAAGTGCCTTCTCTGCCTTACTTTGTGATCTTTGCCCCAACTGCTGTTTCCCATCTAGTTATCTAATGTCACCACAGCCAACAGTAGACTTGTGCAAATGATCTCCTGCTCACGCTGTCTTCCTTTCTGTAACTACAGGTAGCCTCTGCAACAAATGAGCAAAGTAAGTATTCTCAACTCCCTAACATGCTGAACAAAACCGTTGTACTTAGATAGGTCACACATTCCTTCCTGTTTCTATGTAAAAAGTTATCCTGGATTTAGATTTTGTTTGGAAATGAGGATAGGCATATGGTGACAAAGTGAAAATCCAGTGAAGAATTGTGGCCCACTGCCATGATCCTGAAACAGCTGTCTTTTGTGTGGTGTGCATTTATGTGAATGAGCATGGGGTGGTATCTCTGAGCATGTCCATGTGTAATAATTGTGTATGTGTTTGTGAGGCTATGGGAGCTTCTTCAGAAATTCTCTTCTAACATGCCCAGAACAAGCATCCATTTCCTAAAAAGAAAAACCCACACTAATGCATGATATGCTTGATATAATTTTTTCCCACTTCATGACACCCAAATGTAGTTTTGGTTAGTAGGCCCTCTCTGTAGACAGAGATGTTGCTGAGCCAAAAGATCCAGGTTCTTCACTCTGTATGTGAAAGAAGCATTAAGAGTTCAGGAAATTATCCTGATGGAGATGCTTTGGGTTAGGGAACTGTGTACATCACTTAGTGATATAACACACTTCAGGTTATTGCAATATATTAGTAATAACTAATCTCCTAAAGAGATGTGAAATATTTTGCATATTTTAAAGTGGCCTCAGTGGTCATCTCCAGAGAAAAACATACTCCTAAAGGTAAAAAATACAAAAAAAATATATCACACCTGATTCCACTCTACTGGAAACCCAAAGCTGTGCTTCCCATTCATTCTTGTTCTTTTTTATTGGTTATTCAAAATATTACAAAGCTCTTGACATATCCTTTTTCATACATTAGATTCAAGTGGCTTATGAATTCCAATTTTAACCCCAAATACAGATTGCAGAATCACATCAGTTACACATCCACATTTTTACATAATGCCATATTAGTAACTGTTGTATTCTGCTACCTTTCCTATCCTCTACTATCCTCCCTCCCCTCCCCTCTCATCTTCGCTCTCTACCCCATCTGTTGTAATTTAATTCTTTCTCTGGATTTTATTCCCTTCCCCCTAAAATTATCTTTTTTTTATTGTTGGTTGTTCAAAACATTACATAGTTCTTGATATATCATATTCCACACTTTGATTCAAGTGGGATAGTAAGGATAGGAAAGGCAGCAGAATACAACAGACACCAGTATGGCAATATATAAATCAACGGAAGTGTAACTGATGTGATTCTGCAATCTGTATAAGGGGTAAAAATGGGAGTTCATAACTTAAATTATCTTATATGTAATTTTGTATATCAATGAAGGTCTCTTTCCATTTCCATGCAATTTCCCTTTTCTCTCCCTTTCCCTCCCACCTCATGTCTCTGTATAAAGTTGATTTTTTCCTCCTGCTCTTCCTGCCTGCTCTGTTCATAGTTGTTCTCATTATAACAAAGAAGACATTTGGCCTTTGATTTTTTAGGGATTGGCTAGCTTCGCTTAGCATAATCTGCTCTAATGCCATCGCTTTCCCGGCCAATTCCATGAATTTGTCATTTTTAGTGCTGCATAATACTCCATTGTGTATAAATGCCACTTTTTTTAATCCATTCATCTTTTGAAGGGCATCTGGGTTGGTTCCACAGTCTAGCTATTGTGAATTGTGATGCTATGAGCATCGTTGTGGCAGTATCCCTGTAGTATGCTCTTTTAAGGTCCTCAGGGAACAGTCCGAGAAGGGCAATAGCTGGGTCAAATGGTGGTTCCATTCCCAGCTTTCTCAGGAATCTCCATACTGCTTTCCAAATTGGCCGAACCAATTTGCAGTCCCACCAGCAATGTACAAGAGTACCCTTTTCCCCACAACCTCTCCAGCACTTGTTGTTGTTTGCCTTCAGAGTGGCTGCTAATCTTACTGGAGTGAGATGGTATCTTAGGGTGGTTTTGATTTGCAGTTCTCTGAATGTTAGAGATGGTGAGCATTTTTTCATGTACATGTTGATTGATTGTATGTCCTCCTCTGAGAAGTGTCTGTTCAGGTCTTTGACCCATTTGTTGATTGGGTTATTTGTTATCATATTGTTTAATTTTTTGAGTTCCTTGTATACTCTGGATATTAGGGCTCTATCTGAAGTGTGAGGAGTAAAAATTTGTTACCAGGATGTAGGCTCCCTATTTACCTCTCTTATTGTTTCTCTTGCTGAGAAAAAACTTTTTAGTTTAAGTAAGTCCCATTTGTTGATCCTAGTTATTTACTCTGTGCTATGGGTGTCATATTAAGGAATTTGGAGCCCAATCCCACAATATGTAGATTGTAACCAACTTTTTGAGTTTAAGGGGCAGAGTCTCTGATTTGATATCAAGGTCTTTGATCCACTTTGAGTTAACTTTTATGCATGGCCAGAGAAAGGGATTCAGTTTCATTTTTGTGCATATGGATTTCCAGTTTTTCCAGCACTATTTGTTGAAGATGCTATCCCTCCTCCATTGCATGCTGTTATCCCCTTTATCAAATATAAGACAGTTGTAATTTTGTGGATTCGTCTCTGTGTCCTCTAATCTGTACCATTGGTCCTCCTGCCTGTTATGGTACCAGTAACATGCTGGTTTTGTTACTATTGCTCTGCAGTACAGTTTGAAATCTGGTATCACTATACCTCCTGATTCACACTTCCTGCTTAGAATTGCTTTTGCTATTCTGGGTCTTTTATTTTTCCATATGAATTTCATGATTGCTTTTTCTATTTCTACAAGAAATGCTGTTGGGATTTTGATGGGCATTGCATTAAACGTATAGAGAACTTTTTGTAGTATCGCCATTTTGATGATGTTAGTTCTTCCTATCCATGAACAGGGTATATTTTTCCATGTTTTAATGTCTTCTTCTATTTCTCTCTTTAGGTTTCTGTAGTATTCATTGTATAAATCTTTCACCTCTTTTGTTAGATTGATTCCCAAGTATTTCATTTTTATTGAGGATATTGTGAATGCAGTGGTTGTCCTCATTTCCATTGGAGAAGATTTGTCACTGATATACAGGGATGCCTTTGACAAATGACTGTTCATTTTATATCCTGCCAAATTGCTAAATTCACTTATTAGCTCTAGTAGTTTCTTTGTACAAACTTTTTGGTCTGTTAGATATATTATAATATCATCTGAATATGTGATAATTTAAGTTCTTCTTTTCCTATTTTTTAGCCATTAATTTCTTTTGTCTGTCTAATTGCTCTGGCTAGTATTTTGAGGACTAAATTGAAGAGAAGTGGTGAGGGAGGGCATCCCTGTCTTGTTCCAGATTTCAGTGGGAATGCCTTCAGTTTTTCTCCATTCAGAATGATGCTAGACTGAGGCTTAGCATATATAGCTTTTACAATGTTGAGGTAAGTTTCTGTTGTCCTTAGTTTTTCTAGTGTTTTCAACATAAAGGGATGCTGAACTTTGTCGAATGCTTTTTCTGCATCTATTGAGATGATCATGTGGTTCTTATGGTTAAATCTATTGATGTGGTGAATAACATTTATTGATTTCTTTATATTGAACCAGCCTTGCATCCCGGGGATGAATCCTAGTTGATCATGGTGCACAATTTTTTTGATATGCTTTTGTATTCGATTCACAAGATTTTTTTGAGGATTTTTGCATCTGAGTTCATTAGAGATATTGGTTTGTAGTTTTCATTTTTTGAAGTCTCTTTGTATTGTTTCGGGATCAGGGTGATGATGGCCTCATAGAATGCATTTGGAAGAGCTCCTTCTTTTTCTATTCTTGAAATAACTTGAATAGTATTGGTATTAATTCTTCTTTGAAGGTTTTGTAAAACTCTGCTGTATATCCATGTCATCCAGGGCTTTTCGTGGTTGGTAGTCTTTTGATGGCTTCTTCAATTTCCTCTTTTGTTATTGGTCTGTTTAAAATGTGTGTATCTTCCTGACAATCTGGGCAAATCATATGACTTAAGGAATTTATCAATATCTTTGCTATCTTCTATTTTATTGGAATATAAGGTTTCAAAATAATTTCTAATTATCTTCTGTATTTCTGTAGTGTCCATTTTGATATTGCCTTTTTCATCCCGTATGTTAGTAATTTGAGCTCTCTCTGTTCTTCTCTTCCTTAGCTTGGCTAAGGGTCTGTCGATCTTATTTATTTTTTCAAAGAACCAAATTTTTGTTTTATCAATTTTTTAATGGATTTTTTGTTTCAATTTTATTGATTTCCGCTCTGATTTTATTTATTTCTTGCCTTCCACTACATTTGCTGTTGTTTTGCTCTTCCTTATCTAGGGCTTTGAGATGAATTGTGAGCTCATTTATTTGTTGGTTTTTTCATTTTTTGAGGAATTACCTCCAGGAAATGAATTTCCCTATTTAAACTGCTTTCATTGTGTCCCATAGATTCCAATATGTTGTGTCTGTATTTCCATTCATCTCCAAGAATTTTTTGATTTACTCCTTTATGTCTTTTGTAACCCATTGATCATTCAGTAACATATTGTTCATTTTTCATAAGATGTATGATTTTTCCATCCTTCTTTTATCATTGATATCCAGTTTCATTCCACTGCAATCAGATAAGTTACATGGTATAATCTCCACACCTTTATATTTACTAATAGTTGTCCTATGACATAATATATGGTCTATCTTTGAGAAGGATCCATGTGCTGTTGAGAAGAACGTGCATCCACTTGGTGATGGTTGATATATTCTATATATGTTGGTTAAGTGTAGGTTATTGATTGTGTTATTGAGTTCTATAGTTTCTTTATTCAGCTTTTGTCTGGAGGATCTGTACAATGGAGAGAGCGGTGTGTTGAAGTCACCCATAATTATTGTGTTGTGGTCTATTTGTCTCTTGAACTTGAGGAGAGTTTGTTTTATGAATGTTTCAGCACCATTGTTTGGTGCATATATATTGATAATTGTTATGTCTTGTTGGTGGATGGTATCTTTTAATAGTATGTAGTGTCCTTCTTTATCCCTTTTGATTAACTTAGGTTTGAAGTTGATTTCATTCAATATGACTGTGGCCACTCCTGCTTGCTTCGGGGGACCATGTGAGTGGTATGATTTTTCCCAACCTTTCACCTTCAGTCTGTGTATGTCTTTTTCTATCAGATGAGTCTCCTGAAGGCAGCATATTGTTGGATTTGTTTCTTTAATCCAGGTTATTAGCCTATGTATCTTAATTGGGGAATTTAAGCCATTAACGTTTAAGGTTACTATTGAAATATGGTTAGTACTACCGGTCATGCTTGTTTAATTATTCATTTTAATATGGATAGTTTTTCCTTTTTGGTTATTTTTTCCCTTCCCTTTACTTAGTTACCTCCTACTGTTAGTTTGGGGTGCTGTTTTTTAATTCCTTTTCTTGTAGTGTTTTGTTCAAGATGCCATGCAGTGCTTGTTTTCTGGATGTGAATTCTTTTAACATTTATTTATCATGAAATATTTTAATTTCATTGTCAAATCTGAAGCTTAATATTGCTGGATACTGTATTCTTGGTTGAAATCCAATATTTTTTATCGTTGGAAATACGTTGTTCCAGGATCTTCTCGCTTTCAACGTCTGTGATGAAAAATCAGCCGTTAACCTAATTGGTTTACCCCTGAATGAAATCTTCCTCCTTTCTCTCGTAGCTTTTAATATTCCCTATTTGTTCTGTATGTTGGATATCTTCATAATTATGGGTCTTGGAGATGGTATATTATGGTTTTGAATGTTTGGGGTCCTGTAGGCTTCCAGGACTTGGCAAGACATTCCACCTTTCATATTTGGGAAGTTTTCTAAGATTATTTCATTCAATAAATTGTTCATTTCTTTGGTTTGATGCTCTATGCCTTCTTCAATTCCAATGACTCTCAGGGTTGGTTTTTTATGACATCCCATGTCTCTTGAATAGATTGCTCGTGCCTTCTAAGCATCCTGTCTGTGTTGACAATATTCTTTTCAAGTTGATAAACTTTGTCTTCATTATCTGATGTTCTGGGTTCTACTTGATCTAGTCTATTTGTAATATTCTCGTTTGTTATATTCTGGTTTCTCTTCAGATCATATAAATCTTTTGCCTTTTAATATTCTCGTTTGAGTTTTTAATTTGGTTTATGGTTTCCTGCATTTCTAAAATTACTGTTTGTTTTATTTTCTAAATCTCTATTTCGTGATAGAGTTCATTCTTTGACATTTGAATTTGCTTATTTAATTCGTTTTCAAAATATACGTTCATTGTTTGAACTTGCTGTCTAAAGTCTTCTCTAAGATTCCATTCCATCTGAGTTAGGTATGCCTTTGACTTCTTTCTCTGTCCATTTTTCTGGTGCCTGTAGGTTCTCCTTTGTATTTAAGTTGTCCTGCATTGTTTGTGCTCCTTTTTCCCTTTGTTTTTTTCATGGTGCTCAAGATACTTCCCAACTCTGTTTGACTGCTGTGTTTCTGTTTTCTCCTTTAAATTTGTTTTGGTTTTTATATTTCCACTATCTCTCCTTTGTGTTAGGAGACAATGTTTCGAGATGTTGGATTTAATTGTGATATAAGGTAAATTCATTGGTTTCATTAAAGGCCTTCAGATTTTGATGGCATATAGAGAACTAAGGTTTGGACTTAAGATTTTATGTAAAGATCGGTTGATTTGATTGTATGGAGGTTAGGATACATTAGCTTCTTTGGGGGGGTTACTCAAATGCAGTCGGATATTAACAAGAGAATAGACAGGAGTACTTGGGGGTAGTTAAGGGCTTGGGTGGACTATACACCTATTCGTAGTATTCATCTATTTCTATTTAGTAAGTTATATGTAGTCTGGTTGTTCATGCTGTTTTATTGTAGCAATCTGTCGTAACCTGGCGTTGGTGACGTCAGTTTTACAAGATGTTGGCCGCTGGCTTCATTGGTGGACTTTATGTTGTGGGGGATAGAAGTGGACCGCTTTCTTCCTTCATCTCAAACCCCGAACTCATCCCAGAGCTCAGAGAGGGCACAGCCAGCAGGACTCCACAGAATCCGTAGTGCCGTTTCTCTCTGCTTGCTGGTCGCTTGTCGGCGGCACCTCGCCGTCTGTAGCCACAGGGCGGGCCGCAGGGCGGGTGGCGGATCAGTCAGCCTGGATCTCAGGTTGCACCGTTGGCTCGCATTTGAGACTCAGTAACCGGTCCTCGGTGATGGAAATCCTTCCTCTAGGTTTCGGTGCACACCAATTTAGCTGGAAATTCCTAACAAGATAGCTTTTTGTTGTTCTAACCCTCTATTCACCTGTGCAGTGATGTGTTACACGGGGTGTGATGCACTCTATTCGCGGCCATCACTCATTCTTGTTCTTATATTTGCTGTATATTTTCACTGATGTCCATATCAAGAAATGCTCTGAACTATTCATAAGCCTTAAATCAGTATACTAATCATCATTCTGCATCCTCCTAGTTCACCCAAATGACATGGTGGAGTTCATTCCTGGAGAAAGCATGGATCAAGAGGCCCCATCAGAAGCCATGGTAAGGTTGCTTATCTTCCTCTGAAATTCAAGTGTTGCTCTTTAGTATCTCTTTCTCTTGTAATATGATATGGTTTCCTGGAGATGACATTCACAATTTCCTGAGTGTGCAGATTCTCATTAGGGTGTCTGTTGCCAAATGAGACCTCACTGAAGGTAATATAACAAGAAACAGTATAAACTACACACCGCATAATAACAAGCTTTGTGCCTGGATATGATTTTCCATGCTGGTCATCAAATTCCTTAATTATCACCTAATATAGACCTGTGACACAAATACCCTAGAAAAGCTTGTGTCATTTGGTGAGAGTACATTTGCTATCTCTTCCCTTGATTTGCACACATTCTCATTGAATATTTGAATGTCACCAATAAACAAAAGACTTGTGCACACAGGTCAAATCATGGCTTGATGTTCATAGTGACTCCTTTTCTGTATTCACAGGAGGAATCAAAAGGATCCATAATTGGTATGTATCCTGGGATCACTCTCTTCCTGTTCGAAAATGTAGATAATGCCAAGGGTCAGAGAGTCTTCCTTCATTTTGAGTGCAGAGTCTCAGTGATTCCACTACCTCCTTGAGAATGAGAAGTGAGGGATTTGTTGTCTAAATTGATTTAAAAAATATCTATGGCAATTCTGCATATTTCCTTGAAGCACCTATGTGAGTTGAGCAAAGTGGTTAGGTCAATAAGAGTTTTATACATGTGTCTTTGTGTGAATTCACGCAACATGATTCTGAGTGTGACTTTGTGTTCATTTTTGCACATTTGTTTTTTTCTCTAGATATATACATGCCATGAGGCCAACGTCCATATGTTTAAACAAAAAAAAAAATAAGCCATCTCCATTAGATCATGATTTTGTATATGTGTAAGTAGATCAAACTGTAAACCTTCCATATGTGCAGTTTATTCCACACCAATACCTCAATTAACATGCAAAACTTATCCCATGAAAACCCAGAAAATTTTCATGACACTCTATAATGGAAAAACTCCATTTCAATCCTGTCACTGCACCAGTAGCAACTTCATTTAATGGCAAACTTTACCTGTCAGTAGGTCCTATATTTAATCAGTGCATGTGATAGTTCACAACACTTCACTCATGAAAAATTTTCACGTTCATATACATTTTTTGTGAGAGGTGTCAGAATTCATCTTCCAATCCCCATTCTAGGCCCAAGATTCTGGACAGGGTCAATCCTTAACAATGACCCTCAGGTCCACCAATGCACTATGCTCACTTATGGTGGGCATCTGAGACAGAGGAGATGCACAGGCCAGACATTACTGTAGCTAAGGAAGGTCTTACTTTGCATGTTCCAACTGACACTGAAAGCTACCTTATTGGGTTTTTTTGTAGACACTACTTTGTAGAAACATGTTTTCACTGGATGGATTTTCATGGGGCCTGATCAGCACAATTGCAGCTCATCTAGTTACACAGCAAAAGGTGGGCTGTAGTGAAGATCCAGCTCAGCACAGCAGTGGTGTCCGATCCCTAGTTTAGGTCTGCGCTTCCCCCTGTGTAGCCTGCAGGATATCACATTGACATTATATATGATAGGTCTTCATAATGTCAGTCCCAAATGCTCTCTGGTTCCTTCTATTTATACATACATGGATACTGACACTGACTGGTCACTGTGAGGGTAGAACCACTGTGGTCATCATTCCTTCTCATCCCTGAACTCCTTCCTGGGCAGAGTGTCTTCAACTTAGTCCATGACATCTTTTGATAATTGCAACTGTGTGCTAAGATCTCACTTGTTCAGCATGTGGGGCTCTATAATGAACCAGGTATCCAATTGGGATCTGAGCAGGACCAGCCAGAATCAGTAGGGAAGTGAAGGAGATAGCATTGTGTCCAAGCTTTTCATACACATTTCTTATGAGCTCTAGGTGAGATGTGCTTGACTTTGAGGGGAGCCATCAGGATCCTTTTTTTATTGGTTGTTCAAAACATTACAATGCTCTTGACATATCCTATTTCATACGTTAAATTCAAGTTGGTTATGAACTCCCAATTTTACCCCAAATACAGATTGCAGAATCACATTGGTTTCACATCCACATTTTTACATAATGCCTTATTAGTAACTGTTGTATTCTGCAACCTTTCCTGTCCTCTACTATCCCCCCTCCCCTCTCCTCCCATCTTCGCTCTCTACCCATCTCCTGCAATTCATTTCTCTCCTTGTTTATTTTCCCATTCCCCTCACAACCTGTTATATGTAATTTTGTATAACAATGAGGGTCTCCCTCAATTACCATGCAATTTCTCTTTACTCTCCCTTTACCTCTCACCTCATGCATCTGTTTAATGTTAATCTTTTCTTCCTGCTCTTCCTTCCTGCTCTGTTCTTAGTTGCTCTCATTATATCAAAGAAGACATTTGGTATTTTCTTAAGGGATTGGCTAGCTTCACTAAGCATAATCTGCTCTAGTGCCATCAATTTCCCTGCCAATTCCATGAATTTGTCATTTTTTAGTGCTGCATAATACTCCATGGTGTATAAATGCAACTTTTGTATCCATTCATCTATTGAAGGGCATCTGGGTTGGTTCCACAGTCTAGCTATTGTGAATTGTGCTGCTATGAACACCGTTGTGGCAGTATCCCTGTAGTATGCTCTTTTAAGGTCTTCAGGGAACAGTCCGAGAAGGGCAATAACTGGGTCAAATGGTGGTTCCATTCCCTGCTTTCCCAGGAATCTCCATACTGCTTTCCAAATTGGCCGCACCAATTTGCAGTCCCACCAGCAATGTACAAGAGTACCCTTTTCCCCACAACCTCTCCAGCACTTGTTGTTGTTTGCCTTCATAATGGCTGCTAATCTTACTGGAGTGAGATGGTATCTTAGGGTGGTTTGGATTTGCATTTCTCTGACTGCTAGAAATGGTGAGCATTTTTTTCATATACTTGTTGATTGATTGTAAGTCCTCCTCTGAGAAGTTACTGTTCAGGTTTTTGGCCCATTTGTTGATTGGGTTATTTGTTATCTTATTGTTTAATTTTCTGAGTTCTTTGTATTCTCTGGATATTAGGGCTCTAGCTGAAGTGTGAGGAGTAAAAATTTGTTACCAGGATGTAGGCTCCCTATTTACCTCTCTTATTGTTTCTCTTGCTGAGAAAAAACTTTTTAGTTTAAGTAAGTCCCATTTGTTGATCCTAGTTATTAACTCTGTGCTATGGGTGTCCTATTAAGGAATTGGGAGCCCGATCCCACAATATGTAGATTGTAACCAACTTTTTCTTCTATCAGGCACAGAGTCTCTGATTTGATATGAAGCTCTTTAATCGATTTTGAGTTTACTTTTGTGCATGGTGAGAGAAAGGGATTCACTTTTATTTTTTTGCATATGGATTTTCAGTTTTCCCAGCACCATTTGTTGAAGATGCTATCCTTCCTCTATTGCATGCTTTTATCCCCTTTATCAAATATAAGAAAGTTGGAATTTTGTGGATTGGTCTCTGTGTCCTCTAATTTGTACCATTGGTCCACCCGCCTGTTTTGGTAACAGTACCATGCTGTTTTTGCTACTATTGCTCTGTAGTACAGTTTGAAATCTTCTATCAGTATACCTCCTGATTCATACTTCCTGCTTAGAATTGCTTTTGCTATTCTGGGTCTTTTATTTTTCCATATGAATTTCATGATTGTTTTATCTATTTCTACTAGAAATACTGTTGGGATTTTGATTGGCATTGCATTAAACCTACAGAGAACTTCGGGTAATATTGCCATTTTGATGATGTTAGTTCTTCCTATCCATGAATAGGGTATATTTTCCCATCTTCTAAGTCTTCTTCTATTTCTCTCTTAGGGTTCTGTAGTTTTCATTGTATTAATCTTTCACCTCTTTTGTTAGATTGGTTCCCAAGTATTTTACTTTTTTTTTGAGGATATTGTGAATAGGGTGGTTGTCCTCATTTCCATTTCAGAAGATTTGTCGCTGATATACAGGAATGCCTTTGATTTATGCGTGTTGATTTTATATCCTTCCACTTTGCTAAATTCACTTATAAGCTCTAGTAGTTTCTTTGTAGACCCTTTTTGGTCTGTTAGATATATTATCATATTATCCCCATATGGTGATAATTTAAGTTCTTCTTTTCCTATTTTTATGCTGTTAAGTTCTTTTGTCTGTCTAATTGCTCTGGCTAGTATTTCGAGGACTAAATTGAATAGAAGTGGTGAGGGAGGGCATCCCTGTCTTGTTCCAGATTTTAGAGGGAATGACTTCAGTTTTTCTCCATTCAGAATGATGCTAGACTGAGGCTTAGCATATATAGCTTTTACAATGTTGAGGTAAGTTTTGTTATCTCTAGTTTTTCTAGTGTTTTGAATGTAAACGGATGCTGAACTTTGTCGAATGCTTTTTCTGCATCTATCGAGATGATCATGTGGTTCTCATGGTTAAATCTATTTATGTGGTGAATAACATTTATTGATTTCTGTATATTGAACCAGCCTTGTGTCCCGGGGAGGAATCCTACTTGATCATGGTGCACAATTTTTTGATATGCTTTTGTATTTGATTCTAAAGAATTTTTTTGAGGATTTTTGCATCTAAGTTCATTAGAGATATTGGTCTGTAGTTTTCTTTCTTTGAAGTGTCTTTATCTAGTTTTGGGATCAAGGTGATGTTGGCCTCATGCAATGAATTTGGAAGAGCTCCTTCTTTTTCTATTTCTTAAAATAACTTGAAAACTATTGGTATTAATTCTTCTTTGAACGTTTTGTAAAACTCTGCTGTATATCCATGTTGTCCAGGGCTTTTCTAGGTTGGTAGTATTTTCATGGCTTCTTCAATTTTCTCCTTTGTTATTGGTCTGTTTAAATTGTGTGTATCTTCCTGACTCAATCTGGTCAAATCATATGACTTAAGAAATTTATCGATATCTTTGCTATCTTCTATTTTATTGGAATATAGGGTTTCAAAATAATTTCGAATTATCCTCTGTATTTTTGTAGTGTCCGTTGTGATATTGCCTTTTTCATCCCGTATGTTAGTAATTTGAGATCCCTCCCATCTTCTCTTCATTAGCATGGCTAAAGGTCTGTCGAACTTATTTATTTTTTCAAAGAAATAACTTTTTGTTTTATCAATTTTTAATGTTTTTTTTTTGTTTCAATGTTGTTGATTTCCGCTCTGACTTTAAATATTTCTTGCCTTCTACTACATTTGCTTTTGTTTTGCTCTTTCTTTTCTAGGGCGTTGAGATGAAGTGTGAGCTCATTTATTTATTGTTTTTTTTTTCATTTTTTGAGGAATGACCTCCAGGAAATGAATTTCCCTCTTAAAACTGCTTTCATTTTGTCCCATAGATTCCAATATGTTGTGTCTGTATTTCCATTCATCTCCAAGAATTTTTTGATTTACTCCTTTATGTCTTTTGTAACCCATTGATGATTCAGTAACATATTGTTCATTTTCCATGAGATGTATGATTTTTCCATCTTTATTTTATAATTGATACCCAGTTTCATTCCATTGTAATCAGATAATTTTCATGGTATTATCTCCACACCTTTATATTTACTATTAGTTGTCCTATGGCATAATATATGGTCTATCTTTGAGAAGGACCCATGTGCTGCTGAGAAGAATGTGTATCCACTTGATGATGGTTGATATATTCTATATATGTCGGTTAAGTCTAGGTTATTGATTGTGTTATTGAGTTCTATAGTTTCTTTATTCAGCTTTTGTCTGGGGGATCTGTCAAATGGAGAAAGCGGTGTGTTGAAGTCACCCATAATTATTGTGTTGTGGTCTATTTGACTCTTGAACTTGAGGAGAGTTTGTTTTATGAATGTTGCAGCACCATTGTTTGGTGCATATATATTGATAATTGTTATGTCTGGTTGATGGATGGTTCCTTTTAATAGTATGTAGTGTCCTCCTTTATCTCTTTTGATTAACTTAGGTTTGAAGTTGATTTTATTCGATTTGAGTATGGCCACTCCTGCTTGCTTCGGGGGACTATGTGAGTAGTATGATTTTTCCCAACCTTTCACCTTCAGTCTGTGTATGTCTTTTCCTATCAGATGAGTCTCCTGAAGGCAGCATATTGTTGGATTTGGTTTTTTAATCCAGGTTATTAGCCTATGTCTCTTAATTGGGGAATTTAAGCCATTAACGTTTAAGGTTACTATTGAAATATGGTTAGTACTACCCGCCGTGCTTGTTTATTTATTTATTTTTATATGGGTAGTATTTTCTTTTGGTTATTTTTTTTCCTTTCTTTTACTGAGTTATTTCCCACTGTTAGTTTGGCTACCTGTTTTTCAATTCCTCTTCTTGTAGTGTTTTGCTCAAGATGCCATGCAGTGCTGGTTTTCTGGCTGCGAATTCTTTTAACTTTTATTTATCATGAAATATTTTAATTTCATTATTAATACTGGATACAGTATTCTTGGTTGGACTCCATTATTTTTTATCGTTGGAAATACGTTGTTCAAGGATCTTCTTGCTTTCAACATCTGTGATGAAAAATCAGCCATTAACCTAATTGGTTTACCCCTGAATGTAATCTGCCTCCTTTCTCTCATAGCTTTTAATATTCCTTTTTTGTTCTGTATGTTGGATATCTTCATAATTATGTGTCTTGGAGTTGGTCTATTATGGTTTTGAATGTCCGGGGTCCTGTAGGCTTCCAGGATTTGGCAATCCATTCCACCTTTAATATCTGGGAATTTTTCTGGTATTATTTCATTTAATAAACTGTTCATTCCATTGGTTTGATGCTTTATGCCTTCTTCTATTCCAATGACTCTCAGGTTTGGTTTTTTTATGACATCATATATATGTTGGATAGATTGCTCATGTCTTTTAAGCATCCTTTCTGTGTTGACTATATTCTTTTCAAGTTGATAAACTTTGTCTTCATTATCTGATGTCTGGCTTCTACTTGATCTAGTCTATTTGTAATATTCACGTTTGAGTTTTTAATTTGGTTTATGGTTTCTTCCATTTTTAGGATTACTGTTTGTTTGTTTTTTTTCTAAATCTCTATTTCGTGATAGAGCGCGTTCTTTGACATTTGAATTTTCTTAATTAATTCGTTTTCAAAATATACGTTCATTGTTTGAACTTGCTGTCTAAAGTCTTCTCTAAGATTACATTCCATCTGAATTAGGTATGCCTTGACTTCTTTCTCCATCCATTTTTCTGGTGCCTTTAGGTTCTCCTTTGTATTTAAGTTGTCCTCCATTGTTTGTGTTCCTTTTTCACTTGTTTTTTTATGGTGCTCAAGTTACTTTCCAACACTTTTTCACTGCTGTGTTTCTGTTTTCTCCTTTAATTTTTTTTTTTTTTTTGGTTTTTATACTTCCACTATCTCTCATTTGTGTTAGGAGAAAATGTTTGTTTCGAGATTTTGGATTTAATTGTGATTTAATGTAAATTCATTGGTTTCATTAGAGGCCTTCAGATTTTGATGGCATATAGAGAACAGAGGTTTGGACTTAGGATTTTATGTTAAGGTCCAGTGATTTGATTGTTTGGAGGTTAGGATACGTTAGCTTCTTTGGGGGGGGTAACTCAAATGCAGCCGGATATTAACAAGAAAATAGACAGGAGTACTTGGGGGTAGTAAAGGGCTTAGGTGGACTATAGACCTATTCGTAGTATTCATCTATTTGCATTTAGTAAGTTATAGGTAGTCTGGTTGTTCATGCTGTTTTATTTTTGCAATCTGTCGGAACCTGGCGATGGTGACGTCAGCTTTCCAAGATGTTGGCCTCTGGCTTCCTTGGTGGACTTTCCGTTGTGAGGGATACAACTTGACCGCTTCCTTAACCCATCTCAAACCCCGAACTCATCCCAGATCTCAGTGAGGGCACAGCCAGCAGGACTCCACAGAATCTGTAGCGCCATTTTCCTCTGCTTGCTGGTAGCTTCTCGGCGGCACCCCACCATCTGTAGATGCTGGGCGGGCCGCAGGGCCGGCGGTGGATCAGTCAGCCTGAATCTCTGGTGGCACAGTTGGCTTGCGTTTGAGACTCAGTAACCGGTCCTCGGTGATGGAAATCCTTTCCCTAGGTTTCGGTGCACCGCAATTTTGCTGGAAATTCCTAACAAGATAGCTTTTTGTCGTTCTAACCCTTTATTCACCTGTGCAGTGATGCGGTACACTGGGTGTGATACACTCTATTCGCAGCCATCTCTCATTCTTGTTCTTATCTTTGCTGTATATTTTCACTGATGTTCATATCAAGAAATGCCCTGAACTATTCATAAGCCTTAAATTAGTATACTAATCATTATTCTGCATCATCCTAGTTCACCCAAATGACATGGTGGAGTTCATGCCAATTTTTTTTCTATCAGACTCAGAGTCTCTGATTTAATATCTAGCTTCTTGATCCACTTTGAGTTAATTTTTGTGCATGGCGAGAGGAGGGTATTCAATTTCATTTTGTTGCATATGTATTTCCAGTTTTCCCAGCACCATTTGTTGAAGATGCTATCCTTCCTCCATTGCTTGCTTTTTTCCCCTTTATCAACTATAAGATAGTTATAATTTTATGGATTTGTCTCTGTGTCCTGTAATCTGGCTATCGGTCCACCTGCCTGATTTGGAACCAGTACCATGCTGTTTTTGTTACTATTGCTCTGTAGTACACTTTAGAATCTTGTATCACTATACCTCCTGATTCGCACTTCCTGCTTAGAAGTGCTTTTGCTACTTTGGGTCTTTTGTTTTTCCATATGAATTTCATGATTACTTTATCTGTTTCTACAAGAAATGCCATTGGGAGTTTGATTGGCATTGTTTTAAACCTATAGAGAACTTTGGGTAATATCGCCATTTTGATGATGTTAGTTCTTCCTTTCCATGAACAGGGTATATTTTTCCACCTTCTAAGGTCTTCTTCTATTTCTCTCTTTAGGGTTCTGTAGTTTTCATCGTACAAATCTTTCACCTCTTTTGTTAGGTTGATTCTCAAGTATTTTATTTTATTTTATTTTATTTTTTTGAAAAAATTGTGAATGGGGTGGTTGTCCTCATTTCCATTTCAGAAGATTTGTCACTGATATAAAGGAATGCCTTTTATTTATACGTGTTGATTTTATATTCTGCCATTTTGCTCAATTCACTTATTAGCTCTAGTAGTTTCTTTGTACAATCTTTTTGGTCTGTTAGATATGTTATCATATCATCCGCATATGGTGATAATTTAAGTTCTTCTTTTCCTATTTTTGTGCCGTTAATTTCTTTTGTCTGTCTAATTTCTCTGGTTAGTATTTCGATGACTAAATTGAATAGAAGTGTTGAAAGAGGGCATCCCTGTCATGTTCCAAATTTTAGAGGGAATGCCTTCAGTTTTCCTCCATTCAGAATGATGCTAGCCTGAGGCTTAGCATATACAGCTTTTACAATGTTGATGTAACTTCCTGTTATCCCTAGTTTTTCTAGTGTTTTGAACATAAAGGGATGCTGAACTTTGTTGAATGCTTTTTCTGCATCTATAGATATGATCATGTGGTTCTAATGGTTAAATCTATTGATGTGGTGAATAACATTTATTGATTTCTATATATTGAACCAGCCTTGCATCCCGGGGATCAATTCTACTTGATTATGGTGCACAATTTTTTTGATATGCTTTTGTATTTCATTCGCCAGAAATTTATTGAGGATTTTTGCATCTAAGTTCATTAGAGACATTGATCTGTAGATTTCTTTCTTTGATGTCTTTGTCTGGTTTTGGGATCAGGGTGATGTTGGCTTCATAAAATGAATTTGGAAGAGCTCCTTCTTTTTCTATTTCTTAAAATAACTTGAAAAGTATTGGTATTATTTCTTTTTTGAAGGTTTTGTAAAACTCTGCTGTATATCCATCTGGTCCAGGGCTTTTCTTGGTTGGTAGTCTTGTGATGGCTTCTTCAATTTCCTCCTTTGTTATTGGTCTATTTATATTGTGTGTATCTTCCTGACTCAATCTGGGCAAATCATTTGACTTAAGAAATTTATCAGTAACTTCGCTATCTTCTATTTTATAGGAATATAGAGTTTCAAAATGATTTCTAATTATCTTCTGTATTGCTGTAGTGTCTGTTGTGATATTGCCTTTTTCATCTCGTATGTTAGTAATTTAAGCTCTCTCTCTTCTTTTCTTCATTAGCATGGCTAAGGGTCTGTCAGTCATATTTATTTTTTCAAAGAACCAACTTTTTGTTTTATCAATTTTTAATGGGTTTTTTTTGTTTGTTTCTATTTGGTTGACTTCCGCTCCAATTTTAATTATTTCTTGCCTTCTACTATATTTGCTGTTGTTTTGCTCTTCCTTTTCTAGGGCTTTGAGATGAAGTGTGAGCTCATTTATTTGTTAGTTTTTTTCATTTTTTGAGGAATGACCTCCAGGAAATGAATTTCCGTCTTAAAACTGCTTTCATTGTGTCCCATCGATTTCAATATGTTGTGTCTGTATTTCCATTCATCTCCAAGAATTTTTTGATTTACTCCTTTATGTCTTTTGTAACCCATTTATCATTCAGTAACATATTGTTCATTTTCCATGAGATGTATGATTTTTCCTTCCTTCTTTTATCATTGATTTCCAGTTTCATTCTACTGTAAGATGCATGGTATTATCTCCGCACCTTTATATTTTCTAAATGTTTTCCTATGGCATAATATATGGTCTATCTTTGAGAAGCATTCATGTGCTGCTGAGAAGAACGTGTAACCACTTGATGATGGTTGATATATTCTATATATGTTGGTTAAGTCTAGGTTATTGATTGGGTTATTGAGTTCTATAGTTTCTATACAGCTTTTGTCTGGAGGATCTGTACAATGGAGAGAGCCGTGTGTTGAAGTCACCCATAATTATTCTGTTGTGGTCTATTTGACTATTGAACTTGAGGAGAGTTTGTTTTATGAATGTTACAGCACCATTGTTTGATGCATACATATTGATAATTGTTATGTCTTGTATGTGGATGGTTCCTTTTAATAGTATGTAGTGTCCTTCTTTACCCCTTTTGATTAACTAAGGTTTGAAGTTGATTTTATTCGATTTGACTATGGCCACTCCTGCTTGCTTCGGGGGACCATGTGAGTGGTATGATTTTTCCCAACCTTTCACCTTCAGTCTGTGTATGTCTTTTCCTATCAGATGAGTCTCCTGAAGGCAGCATATTGTTGTATTTGTTTTTTTTTTTCATCCAGGTTATTAGCCTATGTCTCTTAATTGGGGAATTTAAGCCATTAATGTTTAAGGTTACTATTGACGTATGCTTAGTACTAACCTCATGCTTGTTTATTTATTTATTTTAATATGGCTAGTTTTTCCTTTTTGTTTATTTTTTCCCTTCCCTTTACTGAGTTACCTCCCACTGTTAGTTTGTGGTGCTGTTTTTCAATTCCTCTTCTTTTAGTGTTTTGCTAAGGATGCCATGCTGTACTGGTTTTATGGCTGTGAATTCTTTTAAGTTTTTTTTTTATCATGAAATATTTTAGTTTCATTGTCAAATCTGAAGTTAAATTTTGCTGGATACAGTATTCTTTGTTGGAAACCATTATTTTTTAGCAGTTGAAATACGTTGCTCCAGGATCTTCTTGCTTTCAACGTCTGTGATGAAATATCAGACCTTAACCTAATTTGTTTACCCCTGAATATAATATGCCTCCTTTCTCTCGTAGCTTTTAATATTCTCTCCTTCTTCTGTATGTTGAATATCTTCATAACTATGTGTCTTGGAGTTGGTCTATTACGGTTTTGAAGGTTTGGGGTCCTGTAGGCTTCCAGGATTTGGCAATCCATTGCACCGTTCATATCTTGTAAATTTTCTAGGATTATTTCATTCAATAGATTGTTCATTCCTTTGGTTTGAACCTCTAGGCCTTCTTCTATCCCAATGACTCTCACGTTTGGTTTTTTTTATGACATCCCATTTCTCTTGGATAGATTGCTGGTGTCTTTTAAGCATCATTTCTGTGTTGACTATATTCTTTTCAAGTTGATAAACTTTGTCTTCATTATCCGATGTTCTGGCTTCTGCTTGATCTAGTCTATTTGTAATATTCTCGTTTGAATTTTTAATTTGCTTTATCGTTTCCTGCATTTCTAGGATTACTGTTTTTTTTTTTTTTTTGAAATCTCTATTTCGTGATAGAGCTCGTTCTTTGACATTTGAATATGCTTATTTAATTCATTTTCAAAATATACTTTCATTGTTTGAACTTGCTGTATAAACTCTTCTCTGAGATTCCATTCCATCTTAATTAGGTATGCCTTGACTTCTTTCTCCATCCAATTTTCTGGTGCCTCTAGATTCTCTTTTGTATTTAAGTTGTCCTGCATTGTTTGTACTCTTTTTTTCCCTTGTTTTTTCATGGTGCTCAAGTTACTTTCCAACTCTCTTTGACTGCCGTGTTTCTGTTTTCTCCTTTAAATTTGTTCTGTTTTTTTTAGTTCCACTATCTCTCTTTTGTATTAGGAGATGATGTTTAGAGATGTTGGATTTAATTGTGATTTAAGGTAAATTCATTGGTTTTATTAAATCCTTCAGATTTTGATGGCATATAGAGAACTTAGGTTTGGATTTAGGATTTTATGTTAAGGTTGGGTGATTTGCTTGTATGGAGGTTAGTATATGTTCGCTTCTTTGGGGTGTTACGCAAAAGCACGCGGATATTACCAACAGAATAGACAGGAGTACTTGGGGGTAGTTAAGGGCTTAGGTGGAGTATAGACCTGTTCATAGAATTCATCTATTTGCATTTGATAAGTTATATGTAGTCTGGTTGTTCATGCTGTTTTATTGTTGCAATCTGTCGGAACCTGGCAATGGTGAAGTCAGCTCTTCAAGATGGTGTCTGCTGGCTTCCTTGGTGGATTTTCCATTGTTGGGGATAGAACTGGACTGCTTCCTTCCCCAATCTCAAACCCCAAACTCAGCCCAGAGCTCAGTGAGGGCACAGCCGGGAGGACTCCACAGAATCCGTAGCGCCATTTCTCTCTGCTTGCTGGTCGCTTCTCGGCAGCACCCCACTGTCTGTAGCCACGGGGCGGGCTGCAGGGCGGGCGGCGGATCAGTCAGCCTGGATATCTGGTCGCACTGTTGGCTCACGTTTGAGACTCAGTAACTGGTCCTTGATGATGGAAATCCTTCTTCTAAGTTTCGGTGCACCCCAATTTTGCTAGAAATTTCTAACAAGATAGCTTTTTGTCGTTCTAACCCTGTATTCATCTGTGCAGTGATGCGGTACTCTGGGTGTGATACATTCTATTCGCAGGCATCTCTCATTGTTGTTCTTATCTTTGCTATATATTTTCACTGATGTCCATATCAAGAAATGCCCTGAACTATTCATAAGCCTTAAATCAGTATACTAATCATTATTCTGCATCCTCTTAGTTCACCCAAATGACATGGTGGAGTTCATTCCTGGAGAAATCATGAGGCGAGAGACCCCATCAAAAGCCATGGTAAGGTTACTTATCTTCCTCTGAAATCCAGTGTTGCTCTTTAGTTTCTTTTTCTCTTGTAATATGATATGGTTTCCTGGAGATGACATACACAATTTCCTGATTGTGCAGATTCTCATTGGGGTGTCTGTTGCCAAATGAGACCTCACTGAAAGCAACATTAACAAGAAACAGTATAAACTACACACTGTATGATAACAAGCTTTGTGCCTGCCTATGGTTTTCCCTCCTGGGCATCGAATTCCTTAATTATCACCTAATTTAGAAATGTGACACAAATCCCCTAGAAAAGCTTGTGTCATTTGGTGAGAGTACATTTGCTATCTGTTCCCTTGATTTGCCCACATTATCATTGGATATTCGAATGTCACCAAGTAAACAAAAGACTTGTGCACACAGGTCAGAGCATGGCTTGATCTTCATAGTGACTCCTTTTCTCAATTCACAGGAGGATTCAAGAGGATCCATAATTGGTATGTATCCTGGCCTCACTCTCTTCCTGTTGCAAAATGTAGATGACGCCAAGGCTCAGAGAGTCTTCCTTTCTTTTGTGTGCAGAGACTCAGTGATTCCACTACCTCCTTGAGTATGAAAAGTATGGGGTTTGTGGTCTAAATTGATTAAAATAAATCTATGGCCATTCTGCATATTTTCTTGAAGCACCTGTGTGAGTTGAGCAACGTGGTTAGGTCAATGAGTGTTTTATACATGTATCTCTGTGTGCATTCTTGCAACATGATTCTGAGTGTGACTTTGTGTTCGTTTTTGCATATTTGTCTGTTTCTCTAGATATATACATGCCAAGATGCCAATGTCCACATGTTTAAACAAAAAAAAAGCCATCTCCCTTAGATCATGATTTTGTATATGTGTAAATAGATCAAACTGTAAACTTTCCATGTGTGCAGTTCATTTCACACCAATACCTCAATTAACATGCAAAACATATCCCATCAAAACCCAGAAAATTTTCATGACACTCTATAAATAAAAGCTCCACTTCATTTCTGTCTCTGCACCAGTAGCAACTTCATTTAATTGCAAACCTCACGTGTCAGTAGGTCCTAGATTTAATCAGTGCATGTAATTTTTCAGAACACTTCACTCATGAAAAATTTTCACGTTCATATACATTTTTTTGTGCGAGGTGTCAGAATTCATCTTCCAATCCCCATTCTAGGCACAAGTTTCTGGACAGGGCCGATCCTTAACAGTGACTCTCAGGTCCACCAATGCACTATGCTCACTTATGGTGGACATCTGAGAAAGAGGAGATTCAAAGACCAGAGATTACTTTAGCTAAGGAAGGGCTTACTTTGCATGTGCCAACTGACACTGAAAAATACCTTATTGGGTCTTTTTGTAGACACTACTTTGTAGAAACATGTTTTAACTGGATGGATTTTCATGGGGCCTGATTAGCACAATTGCAGCTCATCTAGTTACAGAGCAAAAGGTGGGATGTATTGAAGGTCCAGCTCAGCACAGCAGTGGTGTCCGATCCCTTTTTTGGGTCTGTGCTGCCCCCTGTGTGGCCTGCAGAAAATCACAATGACAGTATATATGAAACGTCTTCATACTGTCAGTCTCAAGTACTGTCTTGGTCCTTCTATTCATACATACATGGATACTGACACTGACTGGTCACTGTGAGGGTAGAACCACTGTGGTCATCATTCCTTCTCATCCTAGAACTCCTCCCTGTGCAGGGGGTCTTAATCTTAGTCCACGACATTATTTGATAAATGCAACTCTGTGCTAAGATCCCACTTGTTCAGCATGTGGGGCTCTACAATGAACCAGGAATCCACCAGAGATCTGACCAGGACCAGCCAGAATCAGTAGGCAAGTTAAGATAGCATTGTGTCCAAGCTTTTCACACACATTTCTTATGAGCTCTAGGTGGGATGTGCTTGAATTTGAGGGGAGCCATTTGGATCTTAATGTTGACTTTGTTTATGTCGATTCCTCAGGCCCTCAGAGAGTTCCTGGCACTTTTCACTTTTGCATGACACCGCAGTCTACTTATAAATGAGGAGTATGAGTAGTGAGAACATGCTAGCAAACTGACTCCACAGTCTACTTATAAAAGAGGAGTATTAGGAGTGAGAATATGCTAGCAAACTGCTGTCCACAGAAACCCGGGGGAAGGAAATTCTTGTCTGCTTCATTTTTGAACTCCTGGTCTTGGCCATCCAAAATAACAGTATTTTAATTTAATTTTAATTTTTATACGAAACTTTCAAAGTGGCCAGTAGACCCATGTGGATAAAGCAGAGGACATTCCTATTCCCTTCTGGACCGCTGCTCTGATGATGGCACAGTGTATGTTCTGTGAGTTTATATTCCTGAAACTGTTGGCATCACAGTTTGCATGTCAGCTTGGTCTGTTTCAACGAGAAAGGGATAATGTCCCAATGGAAGAAAGTAATTAAAATTTGACTCCTTACAGCTCCACACTCTCATTAGAAGGTTTGCAATTGTTTGCAGCATCCTGTTTGAGGCCTCTGACTTCCCAGAACCCAGAGAGAGTCTGAGAACCCAGAACAGAGATGTAGATGATCCTGACTATTAATATTAGTATCACTATAATTTTCTTTCCAATAACGAAACCCAGAAACTGAATAAATTATACAGGTGGGTGTGTTTAGCTTTCAGTTCTGCAGGTACAAGAGCATGGCACTAGCAAACACTTTTCTTTAGTGAATACCCTCTTAGCTGCATTGCGTTATTGGTGGTGTCTGCAGGGATGCAGGTGCAGTAGAGAGACATCACATGGCAAGACACGAAGCCAGCAGGGATCAGTTGATTCATTTGCTCTTCTTATATAACAGGATCTAACAAGGGTTTGAGAAATCTGTATTCTTCCTTCTGACTCTCATACCGTCAAATGTCCTCACCACCTCCAAGCAGACCCTTATTCACACAGATTTCACAAATCTCATTGTGGCCATACTGAGCACCAAGCCTCAATCACACAATCCAGTGTGGGATAAAAACATCCAACCCTAGCAACCATCATAAGCTTAGTTGTGTAGAAGAAAGAATGAGTCAATCTTAAGTAACTCAGTTGATGATGTCTGTGTCTCTAAAGATTGGACATGGAGCAAAGATTATGATTCAAGCTGTGACAAGGGAGAGCCTGCAGGTAGGAAGAGCACTTGGGGTATGACAAAATGGGAAAGGTTTCATGGTAAGATTTGAGTTCACCTACTCATGTGGGAAATAAGGAATGGGAATAAAATTGAGAAAACAGAAATATGTATTATTTTCATAAAAAGAAGGGTTAGTAGACCTTCTGACATCTTGTTCATAAGAAGACAACTTTTGCTTTGAAAGGTAAACACAATCTTCCATGTTAAGTCCCACTCTGTCCTAAATTTGCCTCTAATAAACATCAAGTAGCCTGGCTTTCATTATTGATTATTTTTTGGCATTGTGCATGAAAGAAATAAGATCTGCACTTTTGGTTTGACCCACAAGGGAAAGAATCTAGTGGGACATACTTTCTTAGAAGCACTTTGCAAACCTGTAATTGAAGCTCTCACTAGTGATAAGTAGTGAGTAAGAAGTCACAATTCCCCTCTGAATGTTATCTTTTTAGAGCAGCACTTTCTCTTATGTGTTTTGTCTATTTCTGGTCGAAAATGAACTCCCAAATGTGGGCAACTTAAAGAAAATTGTTTCTGTGCACCCTGGACAGGCCACTGTGTTCTCCTGTAAAAGAGTGGGGAGAAGTTCCTCCGTGAACATGTTTCTAACCTCCAGTCTTTGTGTAATTCCCAAGCACTTGGACTAGGGAAAATCTGAATTTGCTTGTATTTAAGAGGCCTAAGTCCAGAAAATCAGGTAGACTGTGGCTGCCTCTTGGAAGAACAGGATGACACAGAATCCCTACCAAGTACAATGGCAGAATGTGAACTGGTGGAAAAGAGCTCTTGGGATGCTAGATCTATTTCTCATTGCAGAGGTGAGGTGATGGAGACCAGGAGACAGGAATGCAGACAAGTGGAAGAATGGAGAGCTTTGACTGTGCATTCTAGAACACCTGGAGCAGGAGCAACTTAAGTTCTCACCTTGAATTTAACTCTGCCTTTCCTTTTTTTAAGGCCACATCATGACCATCACGGCAATAGTCCACAAAGAAAACATAGAAAGTGATTCAGAGGATAAGGAGGAAGACAAAAGGACAAGAAATCTGCAAGTAATTGATTTTCTATTTTTTTCTCTTAATTATTCTTTCTTGTGTAAAAACTCTGTAGATTTTCCATGTTTCATCTTTCCCACATTTTATGACTTTTCTAAAGGTGCTTTCCTCATCCAGATCTTTGAGGTCCTTGGACCTTCAATGTCTGTTAAATCTCTCTGCACTAACATTCTTAGTCTTTCCCTACTTTTTTTTTACCACAAGCAACACCACTGAATCATGCTGAGTAATACTGCATACCCATATACTGAGTTTGAGTTGTAGGGAGCATCAGAAATACTGAGTTGTTGCCTGATACATGAGACACAAACAATCTGGTTCTGGTTTACTGACCACTGAATAGCTAGGTTCTGACTTTGCTGGCTCTGAGCATGCATGAATGTATCCTTCCTTTCCTAGGTCAAGATTATGCAATTGGAATGTAGGTTCCTTAACATGAATTGTTTCCAGGGGCCCTCTCCTGATTCAATATATGGGCTTAATGCAGCAAAGGCGATAAAGCAGTTTAGGAAGAGGAAATGTGAGCCTGGAGAGAATGGGAAGGAGAGCAGAGGTCAAATCAGTCCACATATTCTCCTTTGCTTTCTCAAGTTTCTTTGTTGCACTTTTTTGCAATCCATCAGAATCAATCAGAGCACTGAAGATTCTATAGTTGCATGTGACCATGGCCATGCAAGGGAAGGTACAATTTGGTAAAAATCAGTGCAGGAAGCTCTCTGAGGTATGGCACTACAGAGGGTAGGGCTGGAGGAGCCAGGGTCCTTGCTCCACCCTGTGCCATCACAGATGCTGCTCTTCAGGATTCCAGATGTATGCTACTCAGCCTTTACACCCAGATGTCCTAGAGAACTCTTCCCATTGCCTCATGTTCACTCTCTAGGAAAGCAGCGTCAGAAGGTTCTGAAGGTGAATATCCATGAGAATTTCCTTCTGAGGACATTCATAGACACTCTTCCCACAGACAACACCCTCAGCTTAGGGCAGCATACCAGTCTCAGTGCTCCCTGCCCAGATCCCAGGAGAGATCAGGGCCCAAGTTTATCTTGCATTTCCTGAGGACAATTGTGGTCCTGGTCACTCTCTGTGGCCAGCAACTCATCCCAAGTGACCTTTTTACCTTGTTCTGTTTTATAGACCCCATAGGACACCAGGGAGAGCAGAGACTTTGGCCATGGAACACAGGAGAGATGATACCTGCAGTGCATAGCAGCTGAAATTAACCTGTAAGACTCGGAGCAGGAGCTTGTTTTTCATTTCCAGTGACATAACTGTCTATATTATATGGAATTTGCAGACTTATATGTTCTTTGTTTAATAATTTTAATATTAGTATTTTATGTCAAATTTTTCTATTAAATTATATTTAATGGTAACAGTTGCTTTTAAAATTCATTCTGTATAATAAAACACACTTGGGAAGAGAGATGGGGGGGATAGTGAGGGAGAAGTGGAATTGCACGGAAGATGG
The DNA here is from genome assembly GCF_048772815.1 of Callospermophilus lateralis. Lineage (NCBI taxonomy): Eukaryota > Metazoa > Chordata > Mammalia > Rodentia > Sciuridae > Callospermophilus > Callospermophilus lateralis. The sequence goes on from NW_027514406.1 coordinate 101,022, forward strand.
AAGGAGACACTCATCGTTATACAGAATACATGTATGATGATGTGAGGGAAAAAAAAGAAGTGTGTCACATTAGATTGGGTAGAGAGAACTGATGGGAGGCGAAGGGAAGGTAAGGAGGGAAAGGAAGGTCAGCTGAATAAAACAGACATTAGTATAGCTGTATGCATATTCATGACTGTATGACCAATGTGATTCTGCAACCTGTACACTCAGAAAAATGAGAAATTATACCCCATCTTATTCAAAAATATGATATGTCAATATCATTGTACTGTCATGTTTAAGTAATTAAAACAAATTTTAACAACACACACACTAAAAGAGGAATATGTTCCTGAGGCAGATCTTGATGAATTACAAAGATTTTACCTGGTAACTTCTATCACCATTACTCTTCTCCTCCCATACCCCTCAGTTTGCTTTTTTGTTTTTTTTTTTTAGATTGGTATTATAACATTCAGAAAATTATTGATGTGGGTGAATGGATGCAATAAAGAAACAAATAATTAAATTACAAGCTAAATTAAATCCCAACTAAATTTCATAAGTGTTTAATTAATTTATCCATTAATTAGCTAACTGAATCTTAAATCAAAACACCCAACATAAGAAAGGGCTGGGAAACAATTGGCAATATTCTTTATGAAAAATTGTGGTTTTACATTTTATATCTTTTTTTCAATTAAGAACAATATATTTTGTAATGTATCACATACATATAAAACAAGTTGGAAAACATACATTACAAACTTGTAACAATGGCTTTAAATACATTAACTGACATGTTTCTCATTGGAAATAGGTTGCTTGCTGTATATATATAGTGCATGAAAACTACTGATATAATAAAGTCTAGACAAAATATAATTGTCTGCTCTATGGTAACATATGAGCATCACTCTAATCTAACCATGCGAAAAGTTACATAATACTGTAAAAAATGTCTTAAAATCTATATACTTTAATAAGAAATAAATTCAATAAAGAATGATAATACAGGGACTGGGGATGTGGCTAAGTAGTAGAGTACTTTCCTCACACATGTGAGGCCATGGGTTTGATTTTAAGCACCACACACAATAAACCAAATATATAAAGGCATTGAGTCCATTTCCAACTAAAAGTATTTTTTTAAAAAAAAGAATGATGGTGTTGGGTTGTAGCTCAATGGTAGAGCACTCGCCTCGCATATGTGAGGCACTGGGTTTGATTCTCAGCACCTCATATAAATAAATAAAGGTCCATTGATAATTAAAATATATATATATATATATGTGTATATATATATATATGAAAAAAGAATGATAATACTGAGAACCAAGGCATTCAGATTTCAAAATTCATGCTTCTTTTCAGGTGATCCGATATTTTGCCAACTAAGTTTTCAAAATTTGTTCTAAGCCAACATTACTCATATATGTTACACATCTATTATTTCATAAATTTACTTTCCTCATGAAAGACCTTTGATAAACATCCAAAATATTTAGGTTAATTATATTTGAAATGGAGCTGAAAGAAATACTGGTATCAAATAAATATATTTGAAATGGAGCTGAAAGAAATACTGGTATGGTTTTTCACTGTGACCTCAAGTATTTAAGTATTACAAGTTATTCAACCAACACAACAAAGTTAAAATCATAATGGCACAGCATGTATTGTAAATAAATCAAAACAAGAGAATGTGTAACACAAAGACAGAGCAGTGGCACATAAAAGGAGAACTAGCTGAATACAAATAATTGACTACTGCAGAGCATAAAATTAAAACAGTTCAAGTGAGACAAGGTGATGGAGAGGTCACCATGAAGGTGACAACTGATGATTCTGCTCACCACTGTTGTCCAGAATGGAAATTAAAAAATCATATTTTTAAAAACTTTGATAGGTATACAATTATCTCCAGAATTAAAAAAAATAAAGATTTCCTATGCATCTGCCTTCTGTGAATAGAATAAAGCTCTAAGTTTGTCTGTTAACTGGTGTTTTGATCACACATATTTTTTACCTCTGAATTTTTTGGGTTGACATTGATGACTGTAACAACCAAAATTAGTCCATGATTACATGTTGTTAAAAACTTTTTAGAAACTTACTACTCAGATATTAGAACAGTTATCAATTTTTTTACAATATCAAATTTGTCAAATTTTCATTGAGGTCATGTGGCACACATCATTTAATTCAAAGCCACAACTCATTTGTCCCCGTGATATCTTCTTCACACACACACACACACACACACACACACACACACACACACACACATCCACACACACACACACAAACACATTTCTTCATCAGCAGTCTTGTATAGTAAAAGTGTCTAGTTTTTGTTCATTTTTTAATGCAATACACTTCTATCTACAATTTCATTACATGCATACAGCAAACAGGAAATTATGGGTTTTACATCCTTCATGATAATTTTATATACAGGGAGATTTAAAACAGTGCTTCAACAGTTTGCCTAGTAATGTGACACAGAATGATTGTATCTTGCTCTCAAATTTTAATAAGGAGGTATAAAATACAGGTTCAATAATTTAAAATCAAGTATCCATCTATTAAAAAATAGTATTGCAGCATTGTGTTTGCATTACTTTTAAAACTTTTTAAGTTTCTCTCTCATGGCACAATCTTCTAATACTTCGTATATGAGAGGAAATTTTTTAAAAAATTGCAACTTCTGCCCCTGGAAAGGCTCTGTAGTGACTGAATGGCATATGAATTTTTATTGATTTTATATATTTACGTATAAAACAGTGGAATGTATTCCAATTCTTATTACCCATATAGAGCACAATTTTTCATACATTTGTATATTAAGTATGTTCACACTAATTCATGGCTTAACACAAATACTTTCTGGGTTTTTTTTTGCATTACAATTCTTATCCCACATATATACCACATTTTTTTCATATCTCAGGTTGCATATAAAGTATGTTGACCCCCAATTCAAGTCTTCATACATGTACTTTGAATAATGATGTCCATCACATTACACCATCGTTTCTAATTCCCTGTCCTTCCCTTTACCTCCCACTCCTATTTCCTATGTAGAATTCATTGAATCATCCCATGCTCCCCATCCCTACCCCACTATGAGTCAGCCTCCTTGTATCAGAGAAAACATTTGGCATTTTTTTGTGTGTGTGGATTGGCTAATTTCACTTACCATTATCTTCTCCAACGCCATTCATTTACCTGCAAATGCCATGATTTTAATCTCTCTTATTGCTGAAAAAATTCTATTGTGTATATGTGCCACATTTTTAAATCCTTTCATCCACTGAAGGGCATCTAGGTTGGCTCCACTGTTTAGCTATTGTGAATTGTGGTGCTATAAACATTGATGTGGCTGTGTCCCTATTGTATGCTGTTTTTAATTCCTTTGGGTATAGTCCAAGGAGAAGGGATACCTGAGTCAAATGGTGGTTCCATTCCCAGATTTCCAAATAATCTCCATACTGCTTTCCATATTGGCTGCACCAATTTGCAGTCCAACCAGGTATGTACGAGTATAGATTTTTCTCCACATCCTCGCAAACATTTTTGTTGTTTGTCTTCATAATAGCTGTCATTCTGACTGGAGTGAGATAATAACTTAGATTTGTTTTTTTAGAGATAGGGAAAAAGAGAGAGAGAGAGAGAGAGAGAGAGAGAGAGAGAGAGAGAGAGAGAATGAGTATATATATATATATATATATATATATATATATATATATTAGTTTTCAGTGGACACAACATCTTTTTTTGTTTGTGGTGCTGAGGATTGAATCCAGGCCGCACACATGCCAGGCGAGCGTGCTACCGCTTGAGCCACATCCCCAGCCCAAACTTAAAGTAGTTTTGATTTGCATTTCTCTAATTGCTAGAGATGATGAGCATTTTTAAAATATATTTGTTAATTGATTGTATATCCTCTTCTGAGAAGTGTTTTTTCAATTCCTTGGCCCATGTGTTGATTGAGTTTTTTGAGGCTTTTTGTTGTTGTTGTTGTTTTGTTTTTTGTACTTAGGTTTTTGAGTTCTTTATATATCCTAGAGATTAGTGCTCCATCTGATGTGTGAGGGGTAAAAATTTGGTCCCAGGATGTAAGCTCTCTGTTCACCTCACAGATTGTTTCTTTTGCTTCAAGAAAGTTTTTGGTTTGATTCTATCCTATATATTGATTCTTGCTTTTAATTTTTGTGCTATAGGAGTCTTGTTAAGGAAATTGGGCCTAATCCCACATGATGAAGGTTAGGGCCTACCTTTTTATTCTATTAGGCACAGAAATCAGGTTTCATTCCTAGGTTCTTGATCCATTTTGAGTTTAGTCTTGTGCAGGTAAAAGATAAGGGTTTAATTTCATATTTTTGCATATGGGTTTCCAGTTTTTCTAGTACCATTTTTGAAGATGCTCTCTTTTCTCCAGTGTATGTTTTTGGCACCTTTTTTAATAAAAGATAATTGTAATTTGGGGGGTTACTCTCTGTGTCCTCTATTCTCTATCATTGGTCTACAAGTCTGATTTGGTGTGAATAGCATGCTGTTTTTGATACTATTGCTCTGTAGTATAGTTTAAGGTCTGGTATAGTGATGCCACCTGCTTCACTTATCCTGCTAAGGATTACTTTAGCTATTCTGAGTCTCTTATTTTTCCATATGAATTTCATGATTGCTTTTTCTATTTCTATGAGGAATGCCATTGGAATTTTGATGAAAAATGCATTAAACATGTATAGTGCTTTGGGTAGTATAGTCATTTTGATAATATTAATTCTGCCTAACCAAGAACAAGGTAGATCTTTCCATCTTCTAAGGTCTTCTTTGATTTCTCTGTTTAGGCTTCTGTAGTTTTTATTATACAGATCTTTCACCTCTTTTGTTAAGTTGATTCCCAATTATCTTATTTTTTAGGTTATTGTGAATGGGGTAGTTTTCCTCATTTCCTTCTCAGAGGATTTGTCACTGATATACAGAAATGCCTTTGATTTATGGGTTTTGATTCTATATACTGCTATTTGATGAATTCAATTACTAGTTCTAGAAATTTTCTGGTGGAGGTTTGGGGGTCTTCTAGGTATAGAATCATATTGCCAGCAAATAGTGCTAGTTAAAGTTCTTCTTTTTCTATGTGTATTCCTTTAATTTCTTTCATCTGTCTAATTGCTCTGGCCAATGTTTCAAGAACTATGTTGAATAGAAATGGTGAGAGAGGGCATTCCTGTCTTGTTCCAGATTTTAGAGGGAATGCATTCAATTTTTGTCTGTTTAGAATGATGTTGGCCTGAGGTTTAGCATAGATAGCCTTTAAAACGTTGAGATATGTTCCTGTTATCCCTAGTTTTTCTAGTGTTTTGAACTTAACTGGATGTTGCATTTTGTCAAATGCTTTTTCTGTGTCTATTGCGGTGACCACATGATTTTTACCTTTAAGTCTATTGATGTGGTGAGTTATATTTTTTTGATTTCTGTATGTTGAACCAAACTTGCATCCCTGGGATGAATCCCACATGATCATGGTGCACAAATTTTTTGATATGTTTTTGCATTAGATTTGGCAGAATTTTATTGAGAAATCTGCATCTATGTTCATTAGACATATTGGTCTAAAGTTTTCTTTTTTGAAATGTCTTTGCCTGGTTTGGGGATCAGGGTGATATTGGTGTCATAAAATGAGTTTGGAATGACTGCCTATTTTACTATATCCTGAAATACATTGAAGAGTGTTGGTATTAGTTCTTCATTAAAGGACTTGTAGAACTCACCTGTGTAAACATCCGGTCCTGGGCTTTTTGTGGTTGGTAAGCCTCTGATGGCGTCTTTTATTTTCTCACTTGATATTGGTCTGTTTAAATTGTTTATATCTTCCTGACTCAATCTGGGCAGATCATATGACTTAAGAAATCTGTTAATGCCTTCAATGCCTTCGATTTTATTGGAGTTTAAGATTTCAAAATAATTTCTAATATTCCTCTGTATTTCTGTAGTGTCAGTTGTGATATTACTTTTTAATCACTTATGCTGGTAATTTGAGCTCTCTCTTCTCTTCATTAGCGTGGCTAAGCGTCTATCAATTTTATTTATTTTTTCAAAGAACCAACTTTTTGTTTTGTCAATTTTTCAATTGTTCCTTTAATTTTGATTTCATTGATTCCAGCTCTAATTTTAATTATTTCTTGTCTTCTTTTGCTTTTGCTACTGATTTGTTCTTCTTTTCCTAGGGCTTTGAGATGTAGGTTGAGGTCATATATTTTTTGACTTTTTTTTTAAGAAATAAAGTCCATGCAATAAATTTTCCATTTAGTATTGCTTTCATAGTGTCTCAGAGATTTTGATATGTTGTGTCTATGTTCTCATTTACTTCTAAAAATTTTTTAATCTCCTCCTTGATTTCTTCTGGAAGTAGCATATTGTTTAGGCTCCAAGTGATGGAGAAAATTTTGTTTTCTATTTTGTTGTTGATTTCCAATTTCATACATTTATGATCCAATAAAATGCATGCTTGTATCTCTAACATTTTGTATTTGCTAAGAGTTGCTTTGTGGCACATTGTATGGTCTATTTTAGAGAAGGATCCATGTGCTGCTAGAGGAAACTGTATGCACTTGGGGCAGGTTGAAATATTCTGTATATGTCAGATAAGTCTAAGTTATTGATTGTGTGATTGAGTTCTATAGTTTCTTTATTCAACTTACGTTTGGAAGATCTATCCAGTGATGAGAGAGGTCTGTTAAAGTCAACCAAGATTATTGTGTTGTGGTCAATTTGACTCTTGAACTTGAAAAGAGTTTGTTTGATGATTATAGCTGCACCAAGTTTTGGGGCATATATATTTATGATTGCTATGGAATATTGGTGTAGGATTCCTTGAGCAGTATGTAATGTCAATCTTTATCCATTTTGATTAACTTTGACTTGAAGTCTACTTTATTTGATATGAGTATTGAAACCCCTGCTTCCATACACAGTCCATGTGAGTGGTATGGTTTTTCCAAACCTATTACTTTCAGTTTGTATATGTCTTTTCATATCAGATGAGTTACCTTTAGGCAGCATATTGTTGGGTCTTTTATTTTATCAAATCTGCAACCCATAACTTTTTTGTTGTTGTTGTTGTTGTTGAGTATAAGCCATTAACATTTAGGGTTACCATTGAGACATGGTTTGTATTTCCAGCCATATTTGCTTATTTTTGTTATTTAACTTGACTTGATTTTCCTTTTTGATTAGTTTTTTCCTTTACTGCATACCTCCCTCTGTTGATTTTCATTGCTGTTTTTCTTTTCCTGTTCATGAAATATTTTGCCAAGGATGTTTTGTAGCATCAGTTGTCTAGTTATACATACTTTCAACTTTTGTTTATCATGGAAGGTTTCTATTTCATTTTCAAATCTAAAGCTTAATTTTGCTGGATACAAGATTCTTGATTGGCACCAATTATCTTACAGAGCTTGATATATGTTATTCCAGGATCTTCTAGCTTTCAGGGTCTGGGTTAAAAAATCTGCAATTATCCCAATTGGTTTTCCCCTATATGTAAACTTATTCCTTTTTCTCGTGGCTTTTAAAATTCTCTCCTTATTCTGTATGTTGGGATTTTCATTATACTGTGCCTTTATATGGATCTGTTGTGATTTTGTACATTTGGCATCCTGTAGGCTTCTTGAATTTGGATTTCCAATTTATTCCTCATGTTTAGAAAGATTTCTGGTATTATTTAATTGAATTGATCGTATATTCTTGTGATTTGGTCCTCTATGCCTTCTTCTATCCCAATGACTCTTAAATTTTAGCTCTTAAATAACTCTGAAATTTTAAAAAATCATTTTTTGGACTTTTGTTCTTTGCATTATTTTAAAAACATCTTCTTAAGTTTTTCTCTCATGGGATAATCTTCGTATACTTCAGATATGAGAGGAAATGTATTTTTTAAAATGCACCTTCTACCCTTGGAGGGCACTGTAGTGACTGAACAGTACATGAAATTTGAATACTTTTCAAATCACTTCACCAATGACTTGCCTGACTGAGTTCATGAATGTTGCATCAGCACACAGTTAATTCAAAGAGAATGTGCCTTTGCTATGAGAAGAAAAGTTTCCTAGAAATCTTTCACTGTTACTCCCTCTGTCACTGTGTAGTCAAGGGCCATATGACTCCCATGGAGGCCTTCTTACCAGTCTCTTCGGGTAGACATTGAAAGATCATCAGTGCTTTGAATTATTTGGTCCCTAATACCTCACTATTATTCAGTACAGGTTCTAGAACCACTTTCATCTACACAGGGGTGGAGTTGGTGGACAAAAAGCTGAGCTGGAAGACAATGTTTTCTTTTATTTTGTTTGTCTAGATGGTAAGACAAATGAACAAACAAGTCCCTCATCTTGCTGCACTGAGCACAGGAAAGCAAAGGCAATGATCACTTAAGTGATCATCAGGCAGGCTGGTCAGGTCATTTTTGGGCAAAGAGTTCAGAGATAGAAGTTCATAGGTTAGTTGACAGTGTCAGCTCCACCTTCAGTCACAATTCTTTGGAAAGGATGGATACACATATTGTGCCTTCAAACTTTAGTAGACACTGCACCTCATACACCATTGGGTTCAAAGGGTACTCAAGGACTGAAGTGGCTGATGCCAATGTGTAAGGTATTTGTAGGGTGTGTAGATCAACCCAGCCTCTGGCCCTGGAGGGACAATCACAGCAGTAGTGTGAGGAGTTCCTTTTGGCATGACAGAGGTCTGTATTTGTCTGATCAAAGGCATTATGGTAGGGTCACTTAGAGAAGAGTACTCAGGGTCACTGGTATGTGCAGCCCCTCTTTACTGAGGGTAATTCTGACTATTAGGAATTTGGTGCCAAATGAGGTACTTTGCTCAAGACAGAGCTAACGCTCAGTGTACTCCAGCATTTTCTGCTGACTGAAGGTAGATATTTTCTAGATTGTCCAATGTATCTTAATCCGTCTACTGATTTGTGACTCTAAAAAGAGAAACTTATAACATGTGTAGCTTTTTATTAAGTGTGTATATAGGTAGAAGAATAATACATAATTTTAACATTTTGCTTTATTTTTAATATCATTTCCCCCCTTAACATCTGCATTTTTTTGTGTGTGTTGCTAAGGTTGTAACCCAGTACCGTGCACACTATGCACACATGCTTTACCATTGAATTGTACCACCAGTCCAAAATTTTAACTTTAGATTGTACAGTTTTATGCCTTCATGTCCAATGTTATTTTTCCCATGGATGAATTTAGGTAGTCCTTTCTGTTGCTCTTAACAATACTAAAAGTGGACACAAATATGGATTCTTTGAAGATTGCTTTGGTAAAGTAATTGGTTATTCAAATCCACAGTCTTATCAAGTTAACAAATAAATAAATAAACCCTCAATTGAAGACCCATTACAGTTTTAGAAAATCTTTATTTGGGACACATAAACCTTACTTAGGAGATATTCATTCTTTTCAATATCACCTAATTTTATTTTGCTTTCTTCTCATGTGAAAATCTCAGAATGATAAATTAAAATCTTTTAAAAAATTCCCTCCAGTTCTTGAAGAAAAACATTATAAACCATGCATACATCTGAAATAAAACATGAGAAAATAATGATTGATAATGCTGAAAATGGAGTTTTGAGATGAACCAAAGTTTCTCAGTTTGCTGATTGCATCTGTGTGCTTGTCTCATAAATTTTGAAGACAAAAATTTGTTTAAGGAAGAAGAAATAGAACTCCCATCATTTGGTATGAGGAATGATACCAGAAAAAAAAAACTCATTTTAGTGTGCCAACTTAGAAGTTTCCTGATGGTTTTGGGCAGAACATGGAGCAAAATGCATTTAGAATAGGCTTTGGAAAAGGCATCCTGACTACCATATTGTTTCACTTTCATCCTTTCAGTGACCCATCCTTTTTTCTTCAAAAAGGAATTTGTTGAAGGTGTTCCCACAAGTGGGTTTCAAGGTCTTTTACATTTGAAATAGGCCTTCATGGTGCCAATTAATATATCTTCCAGTTAGACTCCAGGTGTTGTTGAGTGAGGCCCATTATCCTGATTACATGGTCATTATAATATCTATTCTATTTTATACTTATTCACTGTGAACAGAGAATCCTAGATTTGGATATGTGAACAGAGAGCTAGAAAACTAGGGGTTTATTCTGAGTCCTATGGAGAGCTCAGCTGAAGTTCTGCATTTCAGAATTTTGTTCTGGATTTGAGATACTGCTTCCACTACATTTAAAAATCTCAGGACTCATGAAGAGAATGAGTTAAAAGCCAGCATCATCAAATTAATGAGACCCTAAGAAACTCAAAGGGGCCCTGTCTCTAAATAAAAATATAAAAAATGGGTGGGGATGGGAATCAGTGGATGAATGGCTCCGGGTAGAATTTCTGGTACCAAAAAGAAATCAACACACACACACACACACAAAAAAAAAACCACACACACACTCACTTACACACACAAAAACAAATTAAATAAATAAACAAACAAACCCTCGTGAGTAACAAGCCCTAAATCAGCAGCCTCTCTCATTCAGGAGTACAACAAATGGATTTGGGGTTCTCTCCTGATGATTATTCCAGTCTTCTCCACACAATCTGGGAAATGCTGGACTCATGGCACATGGATGCTCACATAGGGCTTCAGAAAGTAGCTGAAAATACCATACAATGATGGAACAAAATGCCAAGGTTTTCAACTGCCAATCTAAGCCTCACTAGACTAGTCAGAGGGAGGTGAAGGCTAAGCTTCCACAGAGTGACCCTGTGGTCACAAGACTCTGCAGAGGACCATGAGGAGTCACTAGCCACAACTCCCAGTTTCCACCATTGCCACTCCTGTCAGCTTTAAGCCACCTTCCTACCCAGTCTCAAGGTAGCAAGGCACACTTACCATTTCCTGGCTTTCAGGGTCCTCATCGTTCTCCCTGTGGTTTGTTTTCAGATTCTGCATAGAACAGACACCTGGGGTCCAGATCCAGGACAGAAGAAGCCTACAAAAAGATTGAAAAAATGCCGAGCTCCAGACACCAAGGGAACAGAAGATTGTGGAAGCCCTTCCCCTCATCACCGGCTGCCTGAAGATTGGACAGTTCTCACCTAAGAGACTGATTGGTCAAGGCTTCAGGCACTGCCTCCAACCTGAGCCACGTGGGCACAAAATCTAAGTCTGAATGACAGGCTGCTCCATTGTCATTGTTAACCAACTACAGATCAGGGCTGAGAATATAGCTTAGTCAGTAGAGTGCTTGTTTTGCTGATATAAGGCCATGGATTCAATCCCGTGTACTACACGCATACTCTCCTCCCCCCAAAAAAAAATTGAGTAAAGGACTTTGGAAACTAGGGTTATGGATCAGTGGTAGCGAACTTCCCTAGCATGTGTGAGGTACTGGGTTGAACACTCAGCACCGCATAAAAAAGCCAACCTAGAGGGGATGTGGCTCAAGCGGTAGTGCACTCGCCTGGCATGTGGGCAGCCCAGGTTGGATCCTCAGCACCACATACAAACAAAGATGTTGTGTCCGCCCAAAACAAAAAATATTTTTAAAAAGCCAACAAACTACTAATGGTACTGTGTCCATCTACAACAAAAATATTCAAGAAAATAAAAAGACTGTGTATTGGACTTGTGCACCCTCACTACATAACTCATAAACATATTTTAGAAATAATATGTACATACATGTCTTCAGACAGTGTTTAAAATTCTCCTGTGATTTTTTTTCAAGTAACTTATATTACAGGTATGCTTCACAACCCTGAAATCCTCCCCACCTCAATTCTTCTTCTTCTTCTTCTTCTTCTTCTTCTTCTTCTTCTTCTTCTTCTTCTTCTTCTTCTTCTTCTTCTTCTTCTTCTTCTTCTTTCTTCTTCTTCTTCTTCTTCTTCTTCTTCTTCTTCTTCTTCTTCTTCTTCTTCTTCTTATTATTATTATTATTAGAGGCCTGTTAATTGCATTAAATGCCTCTGTATGGGGTTATTTTAAGGCAAAATTTTCTTCCAATAATAGGACCTAGCCCAGAGAGAAATGTATTGACACTTATAACTGTTTGTAAGGTTAAAGCAATTTGTGAATAAATATGTATATCTTTTTTTATGAAAATGATATCACAATTATTTTAATATTTTTTAAATCTTTCTATTCTTTGTCTAATAAAAACACAGTTTGAGCTTTAAACTCATTAGCAATGTCCTTATATTCCTTCCTCCAAAAAAGTGACTCACAAGTATAATTCAAATTATTGAGACTCATAAATTTTTGATCCTTTATTTGAACTAGTGAAGTCTAAAGATTTTTCTTTCTATTTTCACCTTTAAATGAAGCCCACTTTTTATAGATTTCTTGTTGTACAACTGACCTTTAATATTCTTCAAATTTTACCCCCATTCTGATCACTTTGGACTATTGATGTTTTGATGGAGGGGATCTCAAAGTGGTCATGCACAAGGTAGGAAATGGATATAGTAAGATATAAGACTGGTGATTCGTGAGTATGTAGATTTTGCAAAACAAAATAAGTATTGGTGGATGATATGGGGTAGAGAGAAAAAGAGCAATGAAAAAAAGAAGAAAATCTTGAACAGTAGAGGGGTTCACAGATTCCAAGTCTACAATGACAGTGTGAATATAGAGGGTAGTGTTCTTGAAAGCAGCAATAAAATTTGAGAGAAAGAAAAAGGTAATTTTTTGCACAGTTCCCAAGTGAGAGAGCCAGGTGAATGGTTCTTTGTTCAACTCTTCCCACCTAGGAGTGGAATTTATAGTTCATAGGGTATGTCTCAGTAAGTAGTAAAACACCATTTCTATGTACCTGTACACTTTTTCATGGCTACAAGCTGACTTTGACAATTTCAATCACATTACATGTGATTAATTCATTCATTACATTATTTATTTGTTTTTTATTAATTCACTTATTCTTTAGTTGTCATTGTTTTTACATTACTCGTGATTACATAATTGCATAAATATTCTGAATGTTGAAGTTTTGTTAAATATTGTTTTATGTTTTTATTCATACATTTAATTTCATTGAAATGTTTTTTCTTTGCCAAGCCTGATTTATATTACACGTCAATCTTCATTTATGAAGAGTAGATAAATAACTCAAGGGTTTATCATCTTGGCAGAACTCTAATCACCCACTAATGTCACTGATTACGTTTTTTTTAAATTTTTGCAAGATCTCTCTCTCTCTCTCTCTCTCTCTCTCTCTCTCTCTCTCTCTCTGTCTCTCTCATATGACAAATTGAAATCAGATATGCTTTTTCACAAAGAAACACTCTCAGCCTTTAATAAATTATTCTATAAAGAAAAAGGGTTTTGCTGTTTTTCTTAGAACCTCACTAAGTTGCTGAGGCTGGCTGACTTTAATCTAATGTTATAGAATTTTTATATATATATAGTGAATATAGAGGGTAGTGTTCATTTGACTCTTTCTCTTGGGGTGCGTGCCAGAGTTAGCTTCTTCTTTTATTTCTACCTTATTTCTGCCTCCAAAGAAACTACCCTTTACCCTCATACTACCATTGATCCACCATTAGACTTTTTAAATCTGAACTCTTGAGCTGGTCATTCTTTCCCTCTTTCCTTCAGAGCACTTTTTTTTCTCTACCCATACCTGTTCCACCAATACTTTTTCATGAATACTCCCTACTACATACTAAATATCCACCAATTTCACATCCTGTCCCATCCCTGTTCTGATTTTCCATGGATCACTTTCAGATACCCTCCACCCAGATATCAATAGTCCAGAGTAAGGTCAGGCCAGGGTGTTATATATGCAGGTTTTTCAAGTCATTTACATAACAATAAGCCTATTATTTGGGATGTATTCTGTCTTAGGTTAAAAAAATAAATCTACAGACTTCACTGTTAAACTGAATTGTTTAAAATTCATTAATCTCAATAATTGGAAAAAGAAATTCTATAAAAAGGAGAATAAAGAAAAGAACATAATACATAAAAGTGACAAATTTGAAGACACACCAAGTGTATATATCAAAGAGTGTCATATATTTGTGCTTTCAAAAGACATATTAATTTGAAATTAATGTAGTTAATGTGAGATGTAGTAATCATTTATTAATTATATATAATGGTAGTATATATGTATATGTACAAAATACATCTCATATAATTATGAGTATACATTGCAAAAAATGAACTCTACAGTTTTTTTTTTAATATGCTGAAAACACTATAAATAGCTATATCTAGGTTTATGTATTACCAAAAGTTCAGGATACATTTTGTACTTTCTAAAGTTACAACTGACCAACAGACCCTTTTTTTTCAATTTTTAAAAGCAGTAGTATTTATTTCCAGGTAGAACATATGCCATCATTTATCTTTAAATTTTAAATACTTTTAAAATTATATATGACAACAGAATGCATTACACTTTTTATTACACATATAGAGCAAATTTTTTTATTTCTCTGGTTTTATACAAAATATATTTACATGAATTCACTTCCTTGTACATGTACTTTATATAACAAAATACATCATATTCCACCATCATTTCTAACCCTATGATCCCTCACCTCACCTCCCAACCCCCCCAAAGGTCATTTTGATACATACTGATGTATGCTATAAAGTTATAGAAAAGAGTATATAACATAATAATATGAAGAGATAAAGTTTTGTAACTAATACATAGAATAATAATAAAAATAATAATAATAATGAACTTGCCATTTAGACATTAATAAATTATACATTTGGCACTACTGACATCTTTTCCAAAAAAAAAATTGACATCTTTTCCAAAAAAGTGGGGGTTTATTTGTGGGGAAAATGGTATTCTATGCTTTCTTAATATCAAGAATATTTTATTTTCAGAAGTAATATATATTTCAATATAATAGTAAAATAGAACCAGGTCTCATGGCACATACCTCTAATCCCATTGGATTGTGATGCTAAGGCAAAATAATCCTGAGTTTAAGGCCAGCCTCAGAAACTTATCAAGGCCCCAAGCAACTATGTGTGACTCAGTCTCTGTGTGCCCCTAATTTAAATTTCCAGTAAGAAACAACAACAACAAAAAGAATACAAAGTATTGATGAGGACACAAAACAAATTCTCATGAACTAAAGATGGAGTAAAAATTGCTGTTATTTCATTATGAAAACTATACACACACACACACACACACACACACACACACACATATGAAATACTCCTCACCAAGCTGCTTAGACCTGTGGAAGTTATAGTATGTGTGTACCATTACAGTGTACAAGTATGTGATAGCATAAGACTAGACCTCTACTTGTTAATGCAGTGGAAATCTGGGGCCTAGGAGGAAAGAGGAGGTGATTCAGAAAAATAAAAAAAAAATTACAGTTTGAGAAAAAATGTTTTCTGGAGCCCAGAAATATTTTTGGTTTAATTAGAGTACAAAATACCACATAAGTATTATATTGAAGTTACATCTGTTGAATACATCACGTGTATAATGGATTTCAAGGAAAATACGTGGAACTTATCACAAACTAAATAAAAATTTACAAAAGCCCATAAAATAGCATGTGCATAAATAAAACTAATCATTACAATGACAACTATTTTAACTCAATTTAATATATAATATTTTACTATCAAAATTTTATCATGTTTTTCTCTAAATACAAGAAGAGAGCTGGACCTGTTGGTGCACAGTAGTAATCCCAGTACCTTGGTAGGCTAAGACAGGTGTATTGTGAGCTCAAAGCCAGCATCAGCAAAAGTGAGGCCCTAAGCAACTCAGTGAGACACCGTCTCTAAATGTCATACAAAATCGGCTTGGGGATGTGGAAAATTCCCCTGAGTTAAATTCCAAGTACCAAATTAAAGAAAAGAAGGGACCAAAAAAAAAAATAAATTTATCGTAGAAATAAAATATATGTAAAATACCCCAAAACCTTTTTAAAAAACGAAATAATATAGTTATTGTACTGAGACATACTTAATGTATATTATGAAACTATATTGCAATAATACAGACCAATAAATCATAATATTAATCAAATCTGAAACCATATGTAGATCAATAGTATTGTTAAGAGCAATAGAAAGGTGTATGTAAAACTAACCATATGAAAACTAACATTAAACATTAATGAATAAATCTATCCAACCTAAAGTTAGAAATGGGACATAGTGGCAAAGTTCACTGTTAGAGTGTGTGTGCAGAATGTGCAAGATAGTCAGTTCCAATCTTAGCAACACTATAAAAAGCAAATATTAAGAGGGAATGATGTTGAAAATAATGCAGAATATTAAATGAGACACTCTCCCTCCATCTATAGATACATTTAAGGAAAAAAACTACTGTGAGTGTCTCTTTGGCAAAATCATGAGTGAGTAGAGAGATTTAGATACACTAGATATTAGGGACAAAATCCCCAAATACCATCATCAGCTCTAGTGAACAGAAATGTGAGAGAGGGCCTGAGGATGTAGCTCAGTTTTCAGAGGGCTTGCCTTGAATGCACAAGGCCCTGGGTTTAATCTCTAGCAACCCCCCTACCAAAAAAAAAAAAAAGAAAAGAAAAAGAAAGAAGGAAATATGAAAGAAATGATACAAAAAATGGTGATATCTAGGAGCCATAAACACCTTCACAAGTGTTTCATCAGCTGTGACCAAGACACAAAAATACCCAAATATCAAGGCTGTCAATTTATCTCAAAACAACATCTGCCAGCATATTTTCCCAATTACTGTTGCTGACAGATGAAGTTCACTCTAGCTTTAATTGTAGGTGAAATAAGGAGGAATCCAGTAAACTACTCTTAGCTTGAGTGAGATTTTAGCACTTTCTGAATCCTGCCCCAACCCTGATACACTAGTAATAAGGCCATAACTACCAATTCCTCCTTGAAAAAGTTTTTGGGTTTTTTTGGTGGGTGTGTGTATGTGTGTATTGAATGTTTCAAATTTAACATATTTTGTTTATGTTACTATGTCCCTGATACACTAGTAATAATGCCAGAACTAACAATTGCTCCTAGAAAGTTTTTTTGTGTGTGTTTGGATGTCTGTGTGTGTGGATGTGTGTACTGAATGTCTCAACTTTAACATATTTTATTTATGTTACTATGTCCTGAAGTACCAATCTCCAGAACAAAAGGTGACTGAGCTTATGTAAATCTCTGTAGATTTCAAACAAATGAATTTACATTCTTTTCCCAGCGCTTTTATGAAATATGATACCAAATAGTAGTTCAGAAAGGAGGTTAAAAAACAATGATTCCTGTTTATTCCAGGAATAAATAAATCTTTACATAATAGTTCTAAATTGGCTACTTCATATAAACTTTCCACAGGGATAAAATGCATCAGTCAAAGAGATTTTCTGTAGCCTGGGCAGTGTTGTTGAAAAGGTTATTGTAATGATCTGAAGGAGTTAGGTGTGGTGGCGAATACGCTGGAGGCTAGACAGGCGAGTCAGGAGGATTGTGATTTGAAAGACAGCCTTAACAACATAGCAAGGCTATAAGCAACTTAGTGAGATATTAGTGATATATCACCTGTCTCAAAAAGAAAAAGAAGGACTGGGGACATAACTCAGTGGAAAGCCCCCCCCAAGCACCAAAGCACACCAAACCAAACAAATATCTGAAAGACAGTAGGGACTCCAGAGTATATGTGTGTATGTATAGTTTAAAATTTTGGTTAAAATATAAAGTTAATAAAGATAGTTTTGGAAAAACTAACATGGTTCTTTTTTTAAGAGAGAGAGAGAGAGAGAGAGAGAGAGAGAGAGAGAGAGAGAGAATTTTAATATTTATTTATTCATTTTAGTTTTCAGAAGACACAACATCTTTGTTTGTATTTGGTGGTGGAGATCGAACCCAGCACCACACGCATGCCAGGCAAGCACACTACAGCTTGAGCCACATTCCCAGGTCCTACCATGGTTCTTAAGAGCTCTCTTCACACTTCATCAATTCTTCTATGCCCTTGTTTTTATAAGGAGTGATTGCTGCTTTACATTCCTTGGTGCATTGCTCAAAGACCAATTGCTTGATAAGGGGCATGGCTCTATCAGGATCCCCAAAAATCTTTCCAGCGGCATCCACCATCCTTGCTTCAAAATCTGAAAAAGGTTCTGTAGGGCCTTGTAGAATCTTGGTCAAATTACCAGACACCTCTCCTCTATTTGGAAGTGATTTCCATGCCCGAATGCAAATGTTGTTAATTTGATCATATGCCTCAAGAGGGAATCCTGTCTGTTGATTAGCAAATCTACCTTGTCCCAAAAGCATATCCTTGTCATAATGAAGGTGTCCCGTCGCATGGTTTTGGGCGGCCTGCTCTACCGCACCCTCTAGCACAAAGGCTCTCCAGTCCAAATATTTACCTGGAGAAATACAAGCCCAAACAAGGCTAGCCCAATCAGAGGGAGTCATACAGTATCTAGACAGACTCTCCACCTGAGTTAGTGTGAAGGCGGCATCCACCCCATAAGTGCGCACAGACTCCGCCAGGGTCTTCACAATTTTGAAATCTAAGGGCTCATGGAATCTTCCCCTATTGTCATCCTGGAAAACTGGATAAGCAAGACCCATCTCAGCGTTAACAGACCTCCATGTTTGGGCATGGAAAGCTCTCCCCGAAACACCCCCACCGTACGGCGGTGGATCCGGAGGATCATTTTTCTTGAGCCCCTGTTTATTTTTGTTCCCTTCTCCTATAGCTAAACTCCCTAGCTGACGAGACAGCCTCCCGAGCTCTTCCTCCTCATCCTCCTCTTCCTCTGACCCACTTTCCTATGGGGGTGTGAGCAGCGTACTGAGATCTGGATACAATTGTCTCCTCCCCTGTTTCATGCTTCGCACACTCCCATCCTCCTGAAATACCTCACTTCCTGCCGTCTCCCATTTTTCCTCATGTAATTGTTCTAGAACTTCCTGTCCTTTAGTAAGTGCTTCCTGACATCTGCCATCTGTGAGGCAACTACGGACGCTCTTCCAAAGGGGTTTCACCCCACCCTCTAATATGCCTTGCTCATAAGCAAAGTCAAGATCTTTGCCTAACTTATCCCAGTTAGGTATAGTAAGGCTGCCCGAAAACGCAAACCACGGTGCAGCAATATCTGTCTTCTGTAAAAATCTCTGTAAAGTACTACGTTTCACTTCTAGGCCCTTGGAACGTAACAGGCCATCTAAGGCCAAGAGAAGCGGACTTGAAGATGCAACACCCATGACACAACAAAAGACGCAAAAAAAACAAAAGTTAAAGTACACAGTGCAGCTGCAATAAAATGTAACGCTCTCTCTTGCTTTACAGAGGAGCTGCCCCGCTTTGATCGCGCATCCCACTTACCTGGGACTAATCCCCGCTTTGATCGCGGATCCCACTTACCTGGGACTAACCGGTGCACCACCCCTGACTACTGAAAGTTCTGGTTCCCGGGTCTCAGCACCACTTGTCGCGACCCCTTGCCCGCAAGGAAGATGCAACTCAGGAATCTTCTTTCAGCAGTTTATTCAGGCCCTTGATATTTCTTCTTCTCACCCCGGATGCCCCTCCCAGCCTTAATAAAGCATCTCAAGCACCAATGCGAAGCTGCCACGTGGAACTTTCTCATAGGGTGTTGAAAAACCATGCGCCAAATCTCCCAAACAAGGAGTTGTTTGTCACAGACCACAGAGGAGCCAGCGCCATCTTATAATGGCGACCATAATCTGCAGAAGTGGCTCACCACTCCTGTGATAGATTCCTTGTGGTGCATTCACTCACTTAAGTGCTTATGAGAAAAACAGTTCCATGTAATACATGTTCTTTTATTTAATCTACTTTTTTATTAGTTGTTCAAAACATTACAAAGCTCTTGACATATCATATTTCACACATTTGATTCAAGCCAATTATGAACTCCCATTTTAACCCTATATACATATTATTGCAGATTCACACCGGTTACACAACCATTTTTTACCTACTGCCATACTAGTGTATGTTATATTCTGCTGCCTTCCCTATCCTCTACTATCCCCCCTCCCCTCCCCTTCCCTCCTCTCCCCTCCCCTCCCTTCTCTTCTTCTCTCCCTACCCCATCTACTGTAATTCATTTCTCTCTCTTGTTTATTTTTCCCTTTTCCCCTCACTTCCTCTTATATGTAGTTTTGTATTACAATGAGGGTCTTCTTCCTTTATCATGCAATTTCCCTTCTCTCACTCTTTCCGTCCCCCCTTTTGTCCCTGTTTAGTGGTGATCTTCTTCTCATGCTCTTCCTCTCCATTCTGTTCTTAGTTGCTCTCCTAATATCAATGAAGACATTTGGCATTTATTTTGAAGGGATTGGCTAGCTTCACTTAGCATAATCTGCCCTAGTGCCATCCATTTCCCTGCAAATTCCATGTCATTATTCAGTGCAGAGTATACTCCATTGTGTATAAATGCCACAGGTTTTTATCCATTCATCTATTGAAGGGCATCTGGGTTGGTTCCACAGTCTAGCTAATGTGAATTGTGCTGCTATGAACATTGTTGTAACAGTGTCCCTATAGTACGCTCTTTTAAGGTCTTTAGGGAATTGTCCAAGAAGGGGAATACCTGGATCAAATGGTGGTTCCATTCCCAGCTTTCCCAGGAATCTCCATACTGCTTTCCAAATTGGCTGCACAAATTTGCAGTCCCACCAGCAATGTACAAGTGTACCCTTTTCCCCACATCCTCGCCAGCACTTGTTGTTGTTTGACTTCATAATAGCTTCCAATCTTACTGGAGTGAGATGGTATCTTAGGGTGGTTTTGATTTGCATTTCTCTGACTGCTAGAGATGGTGAGCATTTTTTCATGTACTTGTTGATTGATTGTATGTCCTCCTCTGAGAAGTGTTTGTTCAGGTCCTTGGCCCATTTGTTGATTGGGTTATTTGTTATCTTATTGCTTAATTTTTTGAGTTCTTTGTGTACTCGGGATATTAGGGCTCTATCTGAAGTGAGAGGAGTGAAAATTAGTTCCCAGGATGTAGGTTTCCTATTTACCTCTCTTATTGTTTCTCTTGCTGAGAAAAATCTTTTTAGTTTAAGTAAGTCCCATTTGTTGATTCTTGTTATTAACTCTTGTGCTATGGGTGTCCTCTTAAGAAATTTGGAGACCGATCCCACAATATGTAGATCAGAGCCAACATTTTCTTCTATCAGACACAGAGTCTCTGATTTGATACCAAGCTCCTCGATCCATTTTGAGTTAACTTTTGTGCATGGCGAGAGAAGGAGATTCAGTTTCATTTTGTTGCATATGGATTTCCAGTTTTTCCAGCACCATTTGTTGAAGATGCTATCCTTCCTCCACTGCATGCTTATAGCCCCTTAATCAAATATAAGATAGTTGTAACTTTGTGGATTAGTTTCTTGTCCTCTATTCTGTACCATTGGTCCACCCGCCTGTTTTGGTACCAGTACCATGCTGTTTTTGTTATTATTGCTCTGTAGTATAGTTTGAAATCTGGTATCGCTATACCACCTGATTCACACTTCCTGCTTAGAGTTTCTTTTGCTATTCTGGGTCTTTTATTTTTCTATATGAATTTCATGATTGCTTTATCTATTTCTAGAAAAAAAGCCGTTGGGATTTTGATTGGCATTGCATTGAACCTATAGAGAACTTTGGGTAATATAGCCATTTTGAAGATGTTAGTTCTGCCTATCAATGAAGAGGGTATATTTTTCCACCTTCTAAGATCTTCTTCTATTTCTCTCTTTAGGGTTTTGTAGTTTTCATTGTATAAATCTTTCACCTCAATAAACTTAAAGATGAGTACCATATGATCATCTAGATGTGGGTTCATCTTTGTGTCTTGTATTTTTGTGTTATTGTTCCACATGTGTCCTTTGGTACCAACACCATGCTGTTTTTGTTACTATTGATCGATAGTATAGTTTAAATTCTGGTATTGTGTTGCCTTCTGCTTCATTCTTCTTGCTGTGGATTGTTTTGTCTATTCTAGGCCTCTTATTTTTACAAATGAAATTTGTGGTTTCTTTTTCTAGTTATATGAAGAATATCATTCATTGGTAGAGATATAATGCAAATCAAAAGTACTCTAAGATTCTCACTCCCATCAGAATGGCAGCCATCAAGATTACAAATAACACAAAGAGTTGTCCAGGATGTAGGGGAAAAGGCACACTCACACATTGCTTGTGGGACTGTAATTTGGTGTAGCCAATCTAGAAGTCAGTATGGAGAGTTCATGGAAACTTACAACATAACCACCATTTGACCATGATATCCCACTCCTTGGCTTAGATGTAAAGGACTGAAAAACAGCTTACTACAGGAACACAGACACATCAATGTTTATTGCAGCACAATTTATAATAGCTAAATTGTGGAACAAACCCAGATGCCCTTCAGTAGATGAATACACAGAGAAACTTATATATATAATGGAATATAACTCAGAACTAAAAGAGAATAAAATAATAGCATTTACAAGTAAATGGTTGGAGTAGGAGAATATAATTCTAAGTGAAGTAAGCCAATCGAAAAATATCAAAGGCCAAATGCTTTATTTGATATGAGGATGCTGATTCGTAATGATGATAGCAGGGCATGGGAGAAATGGAAGAACTTTAGATATGGCAAAGTGAAAGGAGGGGAATGGAGAGGGCATGGGGGTACAAATGATGGTGGAATGAGTTAGACATCATTACCCTAAGTACATATATGAAGACACGAATGGTGTGAAAATACTTTTTGTACAACCAGAGACTTGAAAAATGGCGCTTTCTACAACTAATATGAAATGAATTGCATTCTGCCATCACATATAACAAATTAAAATAATTAAATATTTTAATAGAAAAGTGAATAAATAAACAAGGGGAGGACATCCACCTTGTTTTCATGAAATTAAGAAATAAAGGCCGCAAGAGCCATGAGAGTGGAATTTGGCGAGCATGCCAGTGGCTTTCTCCACAAGGAGGTGGTCCGATTCATTAATAATGAAGCTCTCCTGAACAGTGGTGGCCCCGAGTTCTACATGGCCTTTCGCTCTTGTCCCTGGAACAAGGTAGAGGAGTGGATTCGCACTGTGGTGGTGGACTTTCAGGTGCCTCGAGACCTCAAGAGGGAATGCACCTGAAGTGCCCTTGCCCTGGGCATGCGAGTGGTGGCAAGGCTGCGGGAGCAGCAGGGGCATCGTGCCTGTCTGCTGCAGGACCAACTGGAGGAGGGTGAGGCGGCTTGCTGGGCTTTGGCCTCTGAGCTGCAGTGGCTGTGTGAGGACAGTGATGATGCTACTACTCAGCTGCACTTCACTTAGATTGTCTTTCAACAGGCAATGGATGAGCGTGAAGTGCTACGTGAGAGGCTACCTCAGGCTGAGAGGTCAGCCTTTGCAGATCTATTGCCCCCAAAGATTGTACCTGTTATGGGAGCCCAACAGCATGGTGCTGTGGCATGGTCCCTGGAAGGAGAGGAGCAGGCAGAGGTGGTAGCACCTGGAACACAGGGCATACCACATTTGGAGGCCCAGATGCCAGCCCCAGCACCTTTGCTTTATGTGCCAGGACACCCAGGTCCTTGGCTCCAGGCACTGCAACCCCATGTGAAAATGTCTGTGCCCCATTCAGTGCCAATCCCAGTTGGATTCCCATACTAAACATCTCTACAAGCCCCTGTAGTAATGAAATCAGAATCAGCAGGAACAGCAGCCACAGCAGTGACAGTAATTGCACCCCAGGTGCCTCTTCTTGTCAGCTATCCACCTGGCTTGTGGTCTCCAGTGGGGTGCCAGGAGGAAATGGCTCTTCAATGTGTCCAGAGTTGCCTGTGTGTCCAGAGTTCCCAGAGTTGCCTTGTCCTGAGTTGCCTGAGTTGCTGGGGCCAGGATGAATATCTTGAGAACCTTCCATGCAGATGCAACCTGGGAGATAGAAAAAGTCCCAAGCAAAAAGAAGGTCCTGAAGGTCCACATGGAATGACTTCCCTGAGGGAAAGCATAATCCAAAGCCAAAAAGAGGGTCAGGAGAGACCCAAAGGGAAATACCCCATGTGGCAGAGCATTAGCCTTGCCTGGTGTTTTTAATTAAAAAACAAGAATGTCATTGGGATTTTAATAGGAATTGCATTAAATCTTTGTAAGAGTTTTGGTAGTATGGCCATTTTTGGCTATATTAATTCTGCCTATCCAAGAGCATGAGAAATCTTTCCATCTTCTAAGATCTTTTTCAATTTTTTTTCTTAGTGTTCTATAGTTTTCATTGTAGAGGTCTTGCACCTCTTTTTTTAGATTGATTCCCAAGTGTTCTATTTATTTGAGGCTAGAGTCAATGGGGAGGTTTTCCTACTTTCTCTTGCTGTGGATTCATCGCTTGTATATAGAAATGCATTTGATTCTTGGGTATTGACTTTATATCCTAATTTGCTGAATCTATTTATTGGTTCTAAAAGCTTTCTGGAGGAATTTTTTGGATCTTCTAAATATAGAACTATGTCCTCAGCAAGGGGTGATAATTTGAGTTCTTATTCTATGCAAATCACTTTAATTTCATTCATCTGTCTGATTACTCTGACTAGAGTTTCAAAAAGGGCATCCCTGTCTTGTTTCTGTCCTTAGAGGGAATGATTTCTCCTTTTCTCATTTAGTAATAATGTTGGCCTTGGGTTTAGCATAGATAGCTTTTACAATGTGAAGACTTTTCATACATTGTTTGTATAGACCTCACCATGTGCATGTTCAAACATGAGTGTTTGTGGTATGAGATGACAGGTTAGGATGAGAAACAAAAGAATGGATTCCACAGCAGGAGTCATGGAAGAGGAAGATTAATTCAAATGATTGGATTAAATCCTACTATATAGAAAATAGTTTTGTTTTCAAATTTAAAATAAGGGGGATGTGATCTTAAAATTTCTCCTTCCTGAAAATTTCCTCAACTCTTAAAAGATAATACTTTGTATACATTTTCATTCTGAATCAAAAAGACATTTTAATTTTCTCTATCTACAAATGTTTGGAGGTTCAGAAAGATTGAGACATGTGTTGGTTTAGAATTACAAACCAGAAATGGAATCTTCTTTGATTCTCAAAACTATAGCTATGCATCCCTTTCATCCCATGATTTTTTGATCAATGAAATAATTTTTGAAGTAAATCCTTTTTTTTAATTTAACTTATTTTTATTAACAACAAACATTAATATATAGTTCTAGGTTTCAGTTTTTGAAGCAATACACAAACTATTCAACAACACACTTGGACATGAAAATACACTTTCTAATAGTAGCAGCTCAGAATGTGGCATGTGCTCACAATGAAAGTTCCATGTTGACCAGTCACCATGGTAATGTGGAATGCACATGTTACCTTCCATTTCCACTCAGTTGGTGTAGTGAGTGAGTTGGTGTAAGTTAAAGTTGGAGAAGAGTAGGGAGGTTTTGAGTTCCTGGTTGGCCATGGGAAATCTTAACTGCTGTGGGAAAGGTATGTTGTCAGTGATATTTTTAAGTGTGTTTCTTCAAAGGGCAGTTAATGTTTACTGAATATATTTTCCTCTTGATTTTTTCATCTTCAACACTGAATCTTCTCTCCTGAGATTTAAATATTTGGTGATATTGTTTTATCACTCAATTCATATATTTGCTTGTTCTATTGACCTGGTTACTGAAAATGTTTTTCTAAATTTAGATAAATGAACCATTCCTAATGCCAATAACATGTGTGCCTTTTAAGTGAATTACAGGAGCAGGACACCCACCTTGCTTTCATGAGATGAAAAAATAAAGTGAGACATAGTATATGGATGCTAAGTAAGGCGATATATATACCATGAAAGGGCAATTAAAAACCAAACCCATCTCAATGTATATGAATCTTTAAAAATAATGTTAGAGAATTCTAAATCAAGATTTTGTAAAAGAAAAGAGGACTGAAATTTCAGAAAACGTTTCCAATTGGTTGATAACTACAGGATCCCAGGTGTTTGGGGGCTACTGGGAAGAAGGCAAAAAGGACAGTGCCTTGAGGTCAGTGGAGTGGATGTCTGATAATGGAGGAAATGAGGGCCTCAGTGGTTTCAGGGAGGATTCATTGGTTGAGGTTCACAGGTTATAGTTAGTGGTGGTTCCATCTAGGCAGGTAAGTCTCTGCCCCTGGCCATGCAGGGTCTAGGAAGAGGCTTGGAAAGCCAGGAGCAGGAATATGCCTGGTCAGAGCTGGTGCATATGGAGAAATGTTATTTCAACCAGGCCTTGTCTGACTGCTCAGATTATGGCTCAGAATATTAGACTGCAGACATGGGGCAGGCCAGCTTCTGACATGGAAACATCAAACCATCAGCCCAGAGTATCTGTTTCCCTGATTAATCCCCACTAACAGCCCATCCAGGAGGGAAAAGCTCAAGGAAACTTCATTCTTGGCACAGCCATCAAGTGGCAGTTGGTTTAGAATGTCCCAAGTTCTGAAACAGTTGGTGAGCCCCAGAGAACTCTGATGAATTAGATGGTCAACTGCTCGTCAGGAAGGATTACTTGGAGACAGCTGGAAGTGAGAAGACCCTGGGGGAGGATGGCTCCAAGTGTGGACTCTACCCTTTGTAAAGGTCGGGCAAGCGTCGGAGGAAGAGACCACCAAGAGACTGTCTCATGCAACAGCAAAGGGTTTATTGGGGGGTCCAGCATGCTGGGGCTCAGAGCTCACTTGAATAGAGCAGAGATCCCAGGAAACAGCTTAAGCAGAGCTTATATACATTCCTTGGAGAGGGCAGGGACTTCACATACAGCATAGCCAATCATTGCATGGATTCTGGGAGGGGGGTTGTTTTCGTAGAGCAACCAGATGATCAGGGGAGATTTCAACATACATTTAGTGGGCATTTCCGGGAGTTGTTTTCGACTTCTAAATGAGTTTCAGGTTCCAGGAAAACAGAACTTAATTCTTACATTCTTAACCTTTTCACCTTGAACTTCAGATAGGCTTCATTTACATGAAATGATCATTTTTAAGTCAGTAATTGCAATAAAGAGACAGGAGCCCAGGGTTATAACTTGAACATTTCTCATGGTGTCTGCTACTGAAACCTCATGCCAAAGAGGCCTGAAGGAAGGAGTATTCAAAAAGCACTGAGAAGAGTTCTGGTTTCCTGGTTCTAGGATATCCACTAGAGGACTCAAGTGCTCAGGGATTTCTGGTCCCAGGTAAATAGCTACATTCCTGTCCCATATCCACCGCTCATCATTCTTGTGAATCTGGGCAAGAAACATAAAATCTCCAAATTACAAACACCTAAACTCTAAATTGTGGTGGACAGACTCTGCTCCACCCATCCCTTTAGGCTGATATGGAGTCATAGGAGGTCACAGATATTCTCCATGAGCTTTACAAATATCAATCTGTAAAAAATGAGGAATAGACTTTCTTTACCCATTGCTCTGGAGGATGACCTCTGTCTGACACCTCTCTGTTCAAACACTGTCAACGATTGAGCTTATTTTTCCACACATTTAATGAAGTGTACTATTTAATGTCAGGACACATTAGCACCCATATGAAGCACCAGTCCGCTTAAGAATGTATGGATGTGATCATTGTCAGCCTTATACCATTACATGGATCAGATGCCACACTTTTTGCAACAATTGAGAAGGGGTTTATTTAACTGAACAGGTATTTAATTTTTGAGGTAGGATTTGAACGAAAGCCACATAACCACAGCCTCTGCTTATGGTCACAGTTTTCTCTGATTTCTATGATTCCGCCTCAGTAATTCTTTTTGACCACACAATATTGTGTTGGGTTGTAGACCACACACATTGCATTGTTATCCTAAAGATCAATCTGACTCAGGTGCTTTGCTGCCCCAATGGTGAAAAATAAACTCAGTAGTGTGAAATCTAAGAACATTCACATCCCTCCTTCAAAATTTATTAAACATATTTATTTTAAAATTTTTTATTAGTTATTCATGGACCTTTATTTATTTATTTATATAAATGTGGTGCTGGGAATCAAACCCCATGCCTCAGACATGCAAGGCAAGCATTCTCCAAATGAGCCACATCCCGAGACACAGATTTTACTGTTTTTAACTCTGTTAACAGACTGCAAAAATACATCAGAACTTTTTTTCTAATATTCAATTGTAACATTGTCTCCCCTGCTCTGCTAACTAATACTCTACTCTCACCTTCTATGATCAATTTTTCAGTTTCCACGAAAGAGTGATATTATGCAGCACTTATAGTTGTGTCCCAGACCTATTTATCACCTCTTGTTGTTGAAAATGACAGAAAAAAAAACATACAAGAAATATTTAAGTTTCTGGGCATGCTATTAGGGTATAAATACATACTTGAATTCAAAGCTCCAATTATACCCCCAGATATTTACAATGATCACTTATCAATTAAAACTGGTTGAACTGTTATTTGAATTACTATTGATGACCCTATGTTTTCTTGCCAGCACATTGTCAACAGCTAACTCTGTTTTATCACATTTCCCAGGCTGTTGCCTCTGGCCTTGGTCCAGAGGAGACCTCTGGCCATCAAACAGTGCTGTTCCAAATGAGAATTCCAACGAAGGTACTGTGGAAATCCTGTCATTGTGTCCATTCTGCAATAAGGATTCTAGTTGATTCAGATTTCCAATTCTTCTTTTATTTAACATGTACAAATTTACGTGCTTTGAGTCATTCAGCAGTGCTATAGCTCCAGAAGTAAAGATCCAGTTACCTTTTAATTCTGTGCACTTGATTATTTCAACTGCTGGTGGACATCTGGGTTGATCATACAATGTATTTATGGTGAATGCTAGAAACATTGAAGTGATTGTATCACTATAGTATGCTGACTTGTAGTTTTATAGAATAAGCAGGGAGGAACGTAATAGCTGAGTCCTATGAGTTCCACTCTTGGGCTTGTCAGGAATCTGCACATTGCTTTCCAGAGCTGTCATAATAATTTACAAACCCACCAACATTGTGTCAGTGTACCTTCTTTCTCTCATCCTTCCTGGTATTTCTATGCTTATCCTGTTTCTCCAGCACCATTTGTTTAAACCATATGTCCTCTTTAACATGTATTTTGGTGCTGTTGTCCAGTATCAGGTGAATGTAAGTATCAGGTGGGTTGTCTCTGTGAGGTATATTCAATTCAAGAATCTTCATATCTATTTTCAGTTCAATAAGATACTGTTTTTGCTACTCATCTCTGTAGTAAAATATAAAATTGGTCATTGTGCTGGCTTTCACCTTACTTTTTCTTGCTCAGAATTGCTTTGCCAAATAATAATAATAATAATAATTATTATTATTATTATTATTATTATTTAATAAATATAATAATTAATATAATATTATATTATAATAATTATTATTATTACTATTATTATCATCATCATCATCTCAAATGAATTTCAGGGTTAGTTTTTCAATCCTGTAAGAAATATCATTTGTAGTTTGAAGGGGATTGTATTGAATTCATTGAACCTGGATATTGTCAATGTTATGGCCACTTTGACAATATTAATTCTGCCTATCCAAGAACACAGAACTATTTTGCCTCTTCTGAGGTCTTCTTCCATTTCTTTTTCAGTGTTCTATAGTTTTTGTTGTAGAGATCTTACATCCTATTTGGTAGATTTATCCTCAGGGGCTTTTTTACATTATTATAAAAAAATTATTTTCTTGAATTCTAAATCAGTGCCATCAATGTTGGAGTATAGTGACAATATTGATTTATTTGTGTTGATCTTTTATCCTGCTACATTGCTAAATTTATTACTTCTAGAATTCTTCTGGTGAAAATTTTTGGGCCTTCTAAATATAGAATCATGTCACCAGGTAATGTGGACAATTTGAATTTTTCTTATGGTATCCTTTTAATTTCCTACTTTTGCCTGATTGTTCTGACATTTTTTCAGAAAAATATATTGAATAAAATTGGCAAAAGTAGACATTCTTTTCTTGTTCTTGATATTTGAAGAAGACAGTTCATTTTTATCTCTGTTCAGTGTGATGTTGGCTTTGAATTTCTCATATATGGCTTTTATAATATTGAAACTAAGTTCCTTTTTTTCCAGGTTTCTCCTTTATTTTGGAAATGAATTGTTTCTCCTTTTTAATCAAGAGCTTTTCTACATCTATTGAGGTGATTTTCTGAATCTTGTCCTTAATTCCAACTATGGGTGTGCTAGTCAGCTTCTCCCCACCCACTCTGCTGCCTGTGGAGCGACCTTTACATGTTTCCTGGGCTTATGGTCTGGGCATCTATTCCCAGCAGCCCATTTTTACACCTGCTCCTTCAAATTCTCAATCCCTTTCAGCTGGTCCTGCGAGGCACCAGACTCAAGGAGGAAAGGACCAGAGCTTGCCTGCACATCTCTGACTTGAGTTCCCCTGGGGAGAATTCTCTCCATGCCTTTTGCTCTAGCTCAGCCAGGCAAAGCCTAGGTGCTGTGGCAGGTGCCTTTCAGGTCCATGTGTGCCTACCTGCTCACATCTCCCAGCTCCTGGCTCCTGCAGTGGCAGCATCAGCTTGGCTGTGTCAAGGTGGCTCCTGCCTTGCTCTCTG
Organism: Callospermophilus lateralis; assembly: GCF_048772815.1. Classification (NCBI taxonomy): domain Eukaryota; kingdom Metazoa; phylum Chordata; class Mammalia; order Rodentia; family Sciuridae; genus Callospermophilus; species Callospermophilus lateralis. Next base: position 131,564 of record NW_027514406.1, read on the forward strand.
GGGACAGCATGAATCACAGATCTTTCTTCATGTACAGTGTGCAGTGCAAAGAAGCCTCTTTTCAGCCAAGAAAACGTTGCCTCTCTGATCTCAGGATTTTCACACTGAATCTTTCTATTTTGTTTCTGTCCATTTCCTTCTTTAGGTGATCCAGCAGTGCCACTAATCCTGCTGCTGCTACTGCTGCTTCTGCCACCATCAGCTTGGATCTAATGTACTTTCTTTTTTGTCTTTGTTTAATGTAGCCAAGTTTCTGATTCTCTAAGACTCCCTGAGTGTCCACTATTGAGTTTTCGTGAAACCCCTCTTTTGCACACCTGAGAGGAAGGACTATTCGCACTGTTTGCATTACAGGTTGTGGAGCTGCAAGAAATAAAGGTTCTCTCTATCTTAAATTTACTTCTGTCTTGTATCATTTCTTTTGCTTGAGTTTTTGACTTTATATTCCTCTATATTTTTTTCCATTCACTATTAAGTTTGGGTGACTTCCTTTAGTTCCCCTCTCACTGAGAAGCAGTCTTCTTGCCTTCTAAGTCTGGCACTGAAGAACTGTCGTGGGTGCATCCTTCCTCCATTTGCCAACTTCTCTTCTCCTGACAGCAAATTTGCACAATTTCTCAACATGCCAAGGAACGTTTTGGGCCAAAATATACCTTATCTTGATGAATACCTCATGTTAACTTGAAAACAAATTTTATTCTCTCACTGTCGTATGAAGTATTTGTACAAATGCCAAATAGATCTATGTGATTGATAATGGTTTTGGTAAATTCCTAGGGTTGCCAAAACTAAGTACCAGCTTTCTTGGGTTGAAGTAATGTAAGTGTACTATCTTAGAGCTCTATTTCCTAGGAATCCCACATTGACCTGTTAGCAGAAACATGTTACTTCTGAAAACTTTAAGGAAGGATTTTTCCTGCCCATTCTTAACTGTTACTGGTTTGGTGGCCATCCTTGATCTGCTTGGTTTTCAACTGCAGCACTTTCCTCTCTGCTTGCATCATCACATGGCATTAGTCTCTCATGAATGTGCCCCATCTTCATGAGAACAGATGCCCTATTTGGAGAATGGGTCCACCCTGTTCAAAGAGGATACTTTTAATTGCTAAGATCACAATGACTCTCATTTAAAACCCAGTAAAATTTGGAGGTATGGTTTAAGTTCTAACTTAACCATGTTTAGAATTTAAACATGTATTTGTGTGGAAGTAATTTGACCCATAACAGAAATGATTGATTCAAAAGTATACTTTTTCTTTACTTCCTGATGGATCTGTGAAGTGCTATAAAGGAATGCTGAAACCTTCTAGTGTAACAGTAGAATATTTAATTTCTTATTGTAGTTCCTTCCATTTTTTTGTCTATTTTGAATTTTTGTTTCCTGATCTGCTCCTTCTCTTGCCATTCAGAAACAACCATGTTCCAGCACTAATTGAGCCTGTGTGTGTTAAACAACCGTCTCCATACACTCTAGACCCATGTCCACAGTTAGGAAGCCCCTGGAGTGTTTCTTCAGCAAACCAATATACTGACAGTTACTCTATATTTCCCTAGATTGCTATCAAGTCATAATAGAGGTGGTACCCATTGTGGCAGAAGACCAAAAAAATTACATTGTTAAGGTAATGTGACCCTTCTTTCTCTTAGATATAAGTGTTGTTTTCTTCCTTTTAATTCAAATTCCTTCATGAAAATATGACAGTGTTCATTATAGGTGACTCATAGGTGATGGAATTACTACTGCACATCTATTCCCTGTGAGAATGATTCAAGATGACATTCACATATGAGAACAACCATTGTCAAATAATTGTAGTGAGCATTTTCTTCAGTGGCACTTTTCCTTGATAGAAAAAGAATTTTATGCATGTCATCAAATTGTACCTGAGAAATCCCTCATGCAAAGCTCATGTATTTTCACAAGTGCCTTCTCTGCCTTACTTTGTGATCTTTGCCCCAACTGCTGTTTCCCATCTAGTTATCTAATGTCACCACAGCCAACAGTAGACTTGTGCAAATGATCTCCTGCTCACGCTGTCTTCCTTTCTGTAACTACAGGTAGCCTCTGCAACAAATGAGCAAAGTAAGTATTCTCAACTCCCTAACATGTTGAGCAAAACCTCTGTACTTAGATAGGTCACACATTCCTTCTGGTATCTATATAAAAAGTTATCCTGGATTTACATTTTGTTTGGAAATGAGGATAGGCATATGGTGACAAAGTGATAATCCAGTGAAGAATTGTGGCCCACTACCATGATCCTGAAATAGCTGTCTTTTGTGTGGTGTGCATTTATGTGAATGAGCATGGGGTGGTATCTCTGAGCATGTCCATGTGTAATAATTGTGTATGTGTTTGTGAGGCTTTGGGAGCTTCTTCAGAAATTCTCTTCTAACATGCCCAGAACAAGCATCCATTTTCTAAAAATAAAAACCCACACTAATGCATGATTTGCTTGATATAATTTTTTCCCACTTCATGACACCCAAATGTAGTTTTGGTTAGTAGGCCCTCTCTGTAGACAGAGATGTTGCTGAGCCAAAAGATCCAGGTTATTCACTCTGTAAGTGAAAGAAGCATTAAGAGTTCAGGAAATTATCCTGGTGGTGATGCTTTGGGTTAGGGAACTGTGTACATCACTTAGTGATATAACACAGTTCAGGTTATTACAATATATTAGTAATAACTAATCTCCTACAGAGATGTGAAATATTTTGCATATTTTAAAGTGGCCTCAGTGGTCATCTCTAGAGAAAAACATACTCCTAAAGGTAAAAAATACAAAAAAAAATATATCACACCTGGTTCCAATCTACTGGAAACCCAAAGGCTGTGCTTCCCATTCATTCTTGTTCTTTTTTATTGGTTATTCAAAATATTACAAAGCTCTTGACATATCCTATTTCATGCGTTAGATTAAAGTGGGTGATGAACTCCCATTTTAACCCCAAATACAGATTGCAGAATCACATCAGTTACACATCCACATTTTTACATAATGCCATATTAGTAACTGTTGTATTCTGCTACCTTTCCTATCCTCTACTATCCTCCCTCCCCTCCCCTCTCATCTTCGCTCTCTACCCCATCTGTTGTAATTTAATTCTTTCTCTGGATTTTATTCCCTTCCCCCTAAAATTATCTTTTTTTTATTGTTGGTTGTTCAAAACATTACATAGTTCTTGATATATCATATTCCACACTTTGATTCAAGTGGGATAGTAAGGATAGGAAAGGCAGCAGAATACAACAGACACCAGTATGGTAATATATAAATCAACGGAAGTGTTACTGATGTGATTCTGCAATCTGTATAAGGGGTAAAAATGGGAGTTCATAACTTAAATTATCTTATATGTAATTTTGTATATCAATGAAGGTCTCTTTCCATTTCCATGCAATTTCCCTTTTCTCTCCCTTTCCCTCCCACCTCATGTTTCTGTATAAAGTTGATCTTTTCCTCCTGCTCTTCCTGCCTGCTCTGTTCATAGTTGTTCTCATTATAACAAAGAAGACATTTGGCCTTTGATTTTTTAGGGATTGGCTAGCTTCGCTTAGCATAATCTGCTCTGATGTCATCCATTTCCTGGCCAATTCCATGAATTTGTCATTTTTAGTGCTGCATAATACTCCATTGTGTATAAATGCCACTTTTTTTAATCCCTTCATCTATTGAAGGGCATCTGGGTTGGTTCCACAGTCTAGCTATTGTGAATTGTGCTGCTATGAGCATTGTTGTGGCAGTATCCCTGTAGTATGCTCTTTTAAGGTCCTCAGGAAACAGTCCGAGAAGGGCAATAGTTGGGTCATGTGGTGGTTCCATTCCCAGCTTTCTCAGGAATCTCCATACTGCTTTCCAAATTGGCCGCACCAATTTGCAGTCCCACCAGCAATGTACAAGAGTACCCTTTTCCCCACAACCTCTTCAGCACTTGTTGTTGTTTGCCTTCAGAGTGGCTGCTAATCTTACTGGAGTGAGATGGTATCTTAGGGTGGTTTGGATTTGCATTTCTCTGAATGTTAGAGATGGTGAGCATTTTTTCATGTACATGTTGATTGATTGTATGTCCTCCTCTGAGAAGTGTCTGTTCAGGTCTTTGACCCATTTGTTGATTGGGTTATTTGTTATCTTATTGTTTAATTTTTTGAGTTCTTTGTATACTCTGGATATTAGGGCTCTAGCTGAAGTGTGAGGAGTAAAAATTTGTTACCAGGATGTAGGCTCCCTATTTACCTCTCTTATTGTTTCTCTTGCTGAGAAAAAACTTTTTAGTTTAAGTAAGTCCCATTTGTTGATCCTAGTTATTAACTCTGTGCTATGGGTGTCCTATTAAGGAATTTGGAGACCGATCCCACAATATGTAGATTGTAACCAACATTTCACTTTAAGGCGCAGAGTCTCTGGTTTGATATCAAGGTCTTTGATCCATTTTGAGTTAACTTTTATGCATGGCGAGAGGAAGGGATTCAGTTTAATTTTTTTGCATATGGATTTCCAGTTTTCCCAGCACCATTTGTTGAAGATGCTATCCCTCCTCCATTGCAGGCTTTTATCCCCTTTATCAAATATAAGATAGTTGTAATTTTGTAGATTCGTCTCTGTGTCCTCTAATCTGTACCATTGGTCCACCTGCCTGTTATGGTACCAGTAACATTCTGGTTTTGTTACTATTGCTCTGCAGTACAGTTTGAAATCTGGTATCACTATACCTCCTGATTCACACTTCCTGCTTAGAATTGCTTTTGCTATTCTGGGTCTTTTATTTTTCCATATGAATTTCATGATTGCTTTATCTATTTTTACAAGAAATGCTGTTGGGATTATGATTGGCATTGCATTAAACGTATAGGGAACTTTTTGTAGTATCGCCATTTTGATGATGTTAGTTCTTCCTATCCATGAACAGGATATGTTTTTCCATTTTTTAATGTCTTCTTCTATTTCTCTCTTTAGGTTTCTGTAGTATTCATTGTATAAATCTTTCACCTCTTTTGTTAGATTGATTCCCAAGTATTTTATTTTTATTGAGGATATTGTGAATGCAGTGGTTGTCCTCATTTCCATTGCAGAAGATTTGTCACTGATATACAAGAATGCCTTTGATTTATGAGTGTTCATTTTATATCCTGCCAAATTGCTAAATTCACATATTAGCTCTAGTAGTTTCTTTGTACAACCTTTTTGGTCTGTTAGATATATTATCATATCATCTGAATATGTGATAATTTAAGTTCTTCTTTTCCTATTTTTTAGCCATTAATTTCTTTTGTCTGTCTAATTGCTCTGGCTAGTATTTCGAGAACTAAATTGAAGAGAAGTGGTGAGGGAGGGCATCCCTGTCTTGTTCCAGATTTTAGTGGGAATGCCTTCAGTTTTTCTCCATTCAGAATGATGCTAGACTGAGGCTTAGCATATATAGCTTTTACAATGTTGAGGTAAGTTCCTGTTATCCCTAGTTTCTCTAGTGTTTTCAACATAAAGGGATGCTGAACTTTGTCGAATGCTTTTTCTGCATCTATTGAGATGATCATGTGGTTCTTATGGTTAAATCTATTGATGTGGTGAATAATATTTATTGATTTCTGTATATTGAACCAGCCTTGCATCCCGGGGATGAATCCTACTTGATCATGGTGCACAATTTTTTTGATATGCTTTTGTATTCGATTCACAAGATTTTTTTTGAGGATTTTTGCATATGAGTTCATTAGAGACATTGGTTTGTAGTTTTCTTTTTTTGAAGTGTCTTTGTATTTTTTCGGGATCAGGGTGATGTTGGCCTCATAGAATGAATTTGGAAGAGCTCCTTCTTTTTCTATTTCTTGAAATAACTTGAATAGTATTGGTATTAATTCTTCTTTGAAGGTTTTGTAAAACTCTGCTGTATATCCATGTCGTCCAGGGCTTTTGGTGGTTGGTAGTCTCTTGATGGCTTCTTCAATTTCCTCTTTTGTTATTGGTCTGTTTAAATTGTGTGTATCTTCCTGACAATCTGGGCAAATCATATGACTTAAGAAATTTATCAATATCTTTGCTATCTTCTATTTTATTGGAATATAAGGTTTCAAAATAATTTCTAATTATCTTCTGTATTTCTGTAGTGTCCATTGTGATATTGCCTTTTTCATCCCATATGTTAGTAATTTGAGCTCTCTCTGTTCTTCTCTTCGTTAGCTTGGCTAAGGGTCTGTCGATCTTATTTATTTTTTCAAAGAACCAACTTTTTGTTTTATCAATTTTTTAATGTTTTTTTTGTTTCAATTTTATTGATTTCTGCTCTGATTTTAATTATTTCTTGCCTTCTACTACATTTGCTGTTGTTTTGCTCTTCCTTTTCTAGGGCTTTGAGATGAAGTGTGAGCTCATTTATTTGTTGGTTTTTTCATTTTTTGAGTAATTACCTCCAGGAAATGAATTTCCCTCTTTAAACTGCTTTCATTTTGTCCCATAGATTCCAATATGTTGTGTCTGTATTTCCATACATCTTCAAGAATTTTTTGATTTACTCCTTTATGTCTTTTGTAACCCATTGATCATTCAGTAACATATTGTTCATTTTTCTTAAGATGTATGATTTTTCCATCCTTCTTTTATCATTGATATCCAGTTTCATTCCACTGCAATCAGATGAGTTACATGGTATAATCTTCACACCTTTATATTTACTAATAGTTGTCCTATGGCATAATATATGGTCTATCTTTGAAAAGGATTCATGTGCTGTTGAGAAGAACGTGTATCCACTTGGTGATGGTTGATATATTCTATATATGTCGGTTAAGTCTAGGTTATTGATTGTGTTATTAAGTTCTATAGTTTCTTTATTCAGCTTTTGTCTGGAGGATCTGTCCAATGGAGAGAGCGGTGTGTTGAAGTCACCCACAATTATTGTGTTGTGGTCTATTTGTCTCTTGAACTTGAGGTGAGTTTGTTTTATGAATGTTTCAGCATCATTGTTTGGTGCATATATATTGATAATTGTTATGTCTTGTTGGTGGATGGTACCTTTTAATAGTATGTAGTGTCCTTATTTATCCCTTTTGATTAACTTAGGTTTGAAGTTGATTTCATTCAATATGACTATGGCCACTCCTGCTTTCTTCGGGGGACCATGTGAGTGGTATGATTTTTCCCAACCTTTCACCTTCATTCTGTGTATGTCTTTTCTTATCAGATGAGTCTCCTGAAGGCAGCATATTGTTGGATTTGTTTTTTTAATCCAGGTTATTAGGCTATGTCTCTTAATTTGGGAATTTAAGCCATTAACGTTTAAGGTTACTATTGAAATATGGTTAGTACTACCGGTCATGCTTGTTTATTTATTTATTTTAATATGGATAGTTTTTCCTTTTTGGTTATTTTTTTTCCTTGCCTTTACTGAGTTACCTCCCACTGTTAGTTTGGGGTGCTGTTTTTTAATTCCTCTTCTTGTAGTGTTTTGCTCAAGATGCCATGCAGTGCTGGTTTTCTGGATGTGAATTCTTTTAACATTTATTTATCATGAAATATTTTAATTTCATTGTCAAATCTGAAGCTTAATATTGCTGGATACAGTATTCTTGGTTGAAATCCAATATTTTTTATCGTTGGAAATACGTTGTTCCAGGATCTTCTCGCTTTCAACGTCTGTGATGAAAAATCAGCCGTTAACCTAATTGGTTTACCCCTGAGAGAAATCTTCCTCCTTTCTCTCGTAGCTTTTAATATTCCCTTTTTGTTCTGTATGTTGGATATCTTCATAATTATATGTCTTGGAGTTGGTCTAGTATGGCTTTGAATGTTTGGGGTCATGTAGGCTTCCAGGACTTGGCAATCCATTCCACCTTTCATATTTGGGAAGTTTCCTAAGATTATTTCATTCAATAAATTGTTCATTTCTTTGGTTTGATGCTCTATGCCTTCTTTTATTCCAATGACTCTCAGGGTTGGTTTTTTTATGACATCCCATGTCTCTTGAATAGATTGGTCGTGCCTTCTAAGCATCTTTTCTGTGTTGACAATATTCTTTTCAAGTTGATAAACTTTGTCTTCATTATCTGATGTTCTGGCTTCTACTTGATCTAGTCTATTTGTAATATTCTCGTTTGTTATACTCTGGTTTCTCTTTAGATCATATAAATCTTTTGACTTTTAATATTCTCGTTTCAGTTTTTAATTTGGTTTATGGTTTTCTGCATTTCTAAAATTGCTGTTTGTTTTATTTTCTAAATCTCTATTTCGTGATAGAGCTTGTTCTTTTACATTTGAATTTGCTTATTTACTTCGTTTTCAAAACATACGTTCATTGTTTGAACTTGCTGTCTAATGTCTTCTCTAAGATTCCATTCCATCTGAGTTAGGTATGCCTTGACTTCTTTCTCTGTCCATTTTTCTGGTGCCTGTAGGTTCTCCTTTGTATTTAAGTTGTCCTGCATTGTTTGTGCTCCTTTTTCCCTTTGTTTTTTTCATGGTGCTCAAGTTACTTCCCAACTCTGTTTGACTGCTGTGTTTCTGTTTTCTCCTTTAAATTTTTTTGGTTTTTATATTTCCACTATCTCTCCTTTGTGTTAGGAGACAATGTTTCGAGATGTTGGATTTAATTGTGATATAAGGTAAATTCATTGGTTTCATTAAAGGCCTTCAGATTTTGATGGCATATAGAGAACTAAGGTTTGGACTTAAGATTTTATGTAAAGATCGGTTGATTTGATTGTATGGAGGTTCGGATACATTAGCTTCTTTGGGGGGTTACTCAAATGCAGTCGGATATTAACAAGAGAATAGACAGGAATACTTGGAGGTAGTTAAGGGCTTGGGTGGACTATACACCTATTTGTAGTATTCATCTATTTGCATTTAGTAAGTTATATGTAGTCTGGTTGTTCATGCTGTTTTATTGTAGCAATCTGTCATAACCTGGCGATGGTGACGTCAGTTTTACAAGATGTTTCCCGCTGGCTTCATTGGTGGACTTTAAGTTGTGCGGGATAGAACTGGACCGCTTCCTTCCTTCATCTCAAACCCCGAACTCATCCCAGAGCTCAGAGAGTGCACAGCCAGCAGGACTCCACAGAATCCGTAGTGCCGTTTCTCTCTGCTTGCTGGTCGCTTCTCGGCGACACCTCGCCGTCTGTAGCCACGGGTCGGGCCGCAGGGCAGGCGGCGGATCAGTCAGCCTGGATCTCTGGTTGCACCGTTGGCTCGCATTTGAGACTCAGTAACCGGTCCTCGGTGATGGAAATCCTTCCTCTAGGTTTCCGTGCACCCCAATTCAGCTGGAAATTCCTAACAAGATAGCTTTCTGTTGTTCTAACCCTGTATTCACCTGTGCAGTGATGTGTTACACGGGGTGTGATGCACTCTATTTGCGGCCATCACTCATTCTTGTTCTTATATTTGCTGTATATTTTCACTGATGTCCATATCAAGAAATGCTCTGAACTATTCATAAGCCTTAAATCAGTATACTAATCATTATTCTGCATCCTCCTAGCTCACCCAAATGACATGGTGGAGTTCATTCCTGGAGAAAGCATGGATCAAGAGGCCCCATCAGAAGCCATGGTAAGGTTGCTTATCTTCCTCTGAAATTCAAGTGTTGCTCTTTAGTATCTCTTTCTCTTGTAATATGATATGGTTTCCTGGAGATGACATACACAATTTCCTGAGTGTGCAGATTCTCATTAAGGTGTCTGTTGCCAAATGAGATCTCACTGAAGGCAATATAACAAGAAACAGTATAAACTACACACCGTATAATAACAAGCTTTGTGCCTGGATATGATTTTCCATCCTGGTCATCAAATTCCTTAATTATCACCTAATATAGACCTGTGACACAAATACCCTAGAAAAGCTTGTGTCATTTGGTGAGTGTATATTTGCTATGTCTTCCCTTGATTTGCACACATTCTCATTGAATATTTGAATGTCACCAATAAACAAAAGACTTGTGCTAACAGGTCAAATCATGGCTTGATGTTCATAGTGACTCCTTTTCTGTATTCACAGGAGGAATCAAAAGGATCCATAATTGGTATGTATCCTGGGCTCACTCTCTTCCTGTTTGAAAATGTAGATAATGCCAAGGGTCAGAGAGTCTTCCTTCATTTTGAGTGCAGAGTCTCAGTGATTCCACTACCTCCTTGAGAATGAGAAGTGAGGGGTTTGTGGTCTAAATTGATTTAAAAAATATCTATGGCCATTCTGCATATTTCCTTGAAGCACCTATGTGAGTTGAGCAAAGTTGCTAGGTCAATGAGAGTTTTATACATGTGTCTTTGTGTGCATTCATGCAACATGATTCTGAGTGTGAATTCGTGTTCGTTTTTGCACATTTGTTTGTTTCTCTAGATATATACATGCCATGAGGCCAACGTCCATATGTTTAAACAAAAAAAGCCATCTCCATTAGATCATGATTTTGTATATGTGTAAATAGATCAAACTGTAAACCTTCCATATGTGCAGTTTATTCCACACCAATACCTCAATTAACATGCAAAACATATCCCATGAAAACCCAGAAAATTTTCTTGACACTCTATAAAGGAAAAACTCCATTTCAATCCTGTCACTGCACCAGTAGCAACTTCATTTAATAGCAAACTTTACCTGTCAGTATGTCCTATATTTAATCAGTGCATGTGATAGTTCACAACACTTTACTCATGAAAAATTTTCACGTTCATATACATTTTTTGTGAGAGGTGTCAGAATTTATCTTCCAATCCCCATTCTAGGCTCAAGTTTCTGGACAGGGTCAATCCTTAACAATGGCCCTCAGGTCCACCAATGCACTATGGTCACTTATGGTGGGCATCTGAGACAGAGGAGATGCACAGGCCAGACATTACTGTAGCTAAGGAAGGTCTTACTTTGCATGTTCCAACTGACACTGAAAGCTACCATATTGGGTTTTTTTGTAGACACTACTTTGTAGAAACATGTTTTCACTGGACGGATTTTCATGGGGCCTGATCAGCACAATTGCAGCTCATCTAGTTACAGAGCAAAAGGTGGGCTGTAGTGAAGATCCAGCTCAGCACAGCAGTGGTGTCCGATCCCTAGTTTAGGTCTGTGCTGCCCCCTGTGTGGCCTGCAGGATATCACATTGACATTATATATGATAGGTCTTTATAATGTCAGTCCCAAATGCTCTCTGGTTCCTTCTATTTATACATACATGGATACTGACACTGACTGGTCACTGTGAGGGTAAAACCACTGTGGTCATCATTCCTTCTCATCCCTGAACTCCTTCCTGGGCAGAGTGTCTTCATCTTAGTCCATGACATCTTTTGATAATTGCAACTGTGTGCTAAGATCTCACTTGTTCAGCATTTGGGGCTCTACAATGAACCAGGTATCCACTTGGGATCTGACCAGGACCAGCCAGAATCAGCAGGGAAGTGAAGAAGATAGCATTGTGTCCAAGCTTTTCACACACATTTCTTATGAGCTCTGCGTGGGATGTGCTTGACTTTGAGGAGAGCCATCAGGATCCTTTTTTTTATTGGTTGTTCAAAACATTAAAATGCTCTTGACATATCCTATTTCATACATTAGATTCAAGTTGGTTATAAACTCCCAATTTTACCCCAAATACAGATTGCAGAATCACATTGGTTTCACATCCACATTTTTACATAATGCCTTATTAGTAACTGTTGTATTCTGCAACCTTTCCTATCCTCTACTATCCCCCCTCCCCTCCCCTCCCATATTCGCTCTCTACCCATCTCCTGCAATTCATTTCTCTCCTTGTTTATTTTCCCTTTCCCCTCACAACCTGTTATATGTAATTTTGTATAACAATGAGGGTCTCCCTCAATGACCATGCAATTTCTCTTTACTCTCCCTTTACCTCCCACCTCATGTATCTGTTTAATGTTAATCTTTTCTTCCTGCTCTTCCTTCCTGCTCTGTTCTTAGTTGCTCTCATTATATCAAAGAAGACATTTGGTATTTTCTTAAGGGATTGGCTAGCTTCACTAAGCATAATCTGTTCTAGTGCCATCAATTTCCCTGCCAATTCCATGAATTTGTCATTTTTTAGTGCTGCGTAATACTCCATGGTGTATAAATGCAACTTTTGTATCCATTCATCTATTGAAGGGCATCTGGGTTGGTTCCACAGTCTAGCTATTGTGAATTGTGCTGCTATGAACATCGTTGTGGCAGTATCCCTGTAGTATGCTCTTTTAAGGTCTTCAGGGAACAGTCCGAGAAGGGCAATAGCTGGGTCAAATGGTGGTTCCATTCCCAGCTTTCCCAAGAATCTCCATACTGCTTTCCAAATTGGCCGCACCAATTTGCAGTCCCACCAGCAATGTACAAGAGTACCCTTTTCCCCCCAAACTCTCCAGCACTTGTTGTTGTTTGCCTTCATAATGGCTGCTAATCTTACTGGAGTGAGATGGTATCTAAGGGTGGTTTTGATTTGCATTTCTCTGACTGCTAGAAATGGTGAGCATTTTTTTCATATACTTGTTGATTGATTGTAAGTCCTCCTCTGAGAAGTGTCTGTTCAGGTCTTTGGACCATTGGTTGATTGGGTTATTTGTTATCTTATTGTTTAATTTTTTGAGTTCTTTTTATACTCTGGATATTAGGGCTCTATCTGAAGTGTGAGGAGTAAAAATTTGTTACCAGGATGTAGGCTCCCTATTTACCTCTCTTATTGTTTCTCTTGCTGAGAAAAAACTTTTTAGTTTAAGTAAGTCCCATTTGTTGATCCTAGTTATTAACTCTGTGCTATGGGTGTCCTATTAAGGAATTTGGAGCCCGATCCCACAATATGTAGATTGTAACCAACTTTTTCTTCTATCAGGCGCAGAGTCTCTGATTTTATATGAAGCTCTTGGATCGATTTTGAGTTAACTTTTGTGCATGGTGAGAGAAAGGGATTAACTTTTTTTTTTTGCATATGGATTTTCAATTTTCCCAGCACCATTTGTTGAAGATGCTATCCTTCCTCCATTGCATGCTTTTATCCCATTTATCAAATATAAGAAAGTTGTAATTTTGTGGATTTGTCTCTGTGTCCTCTAAGTTGTACCATTGGTCCACCTGCCTGTTTTGGTACCAGTACCATGCTGTTTTTGTTACTATTGCTCTGTAGTACAGTTTGAAATCTGGTATCACTATACCTCCTGATTCACACTTCCTGCTTAGAATTGCTTTTGCTATTCTGGGTCTTATATTTGTCCATATGAATTTCATGATTGTTTTATCTATTTCTACTAGAAATGCTGTTGGGATTTTGATTGGCATTGCATTAAACCTACAGAGAACTTGGGGTAATATTGCCATTTTGATGATGTTAGTTCTTCCTATCCATTAATAGGGTATATTTTCCCATCTTCTAAGGTCTTCTTCTATTTCTCTCTTTAGGGTTCTGTAGTTTTCATTGTATTAATCTTTCACCTCTTTTATTAGCTTGGTTCCCAAGTAATTTACTTTTTTTTTTTTGAGGATATTGTGAATGGGGTTGTTGTCCTCATTTCCATTTCAGAATATTTGTCGCTGATATACAGGAATGCCTTTGATTTATGCGTGTTGATTTTATATCCTTCCACTTTGCTAAATTCACTTATAAGCTCTAGTAGTTTCTTTGTAGACCCTTTTTGGTCTGTTAGATATATTATCATATCATCCGCATATGGTGATAATTTAAGTTCTTCTTTTCCTATTTTTATGCTGTTAAGTTCTTTTGTCTGTCTAATTTCTCTGGCTAGTATTTCACGGACTAAATTGAATTGAAGTGGTGAGGGAGGGCATCCGTGTCTTGTTCCTGATTTTAGTGGGAATGCCTTCAGTTTTTCTCCATTCAGAATGATGCTAGACTGAGGCTTAGCATATATAGCTTTTACAATGTTGAGGTAAGTTCCTGTTATCCCTAGTTTTTCTATTGTTTTGAATATAAACGGATGCTGAACTTTGTCGAATGCTTTTTCTGCATCTATCGAGATGATCATGTGGTTCTTATGGTTAAATCTATTGATGTGGTGAATAACATTTATTGATTTCTGTATATTGAACCAGCCTTGCATCCCGGGGAAGACTCCTACTTGATCATTGTGCACAATTTTTTTGATATGCTTTTGTATTCGATTCAAAAGAATTTTTTTGAGGATTTTTTCATCTAAGTTCATTAGAGATATTGGTCTGTAGTTTTCTTTCTTTGAAGTGTCTTTATCTAGTTTTGGGATCAAGGTGATGTTGGCCTCATGCAATGAATTTGGAAGAGCTCCTTCTTTTTCTATTTCTTAAAATAACTTGAAAACTATTGGTATTAATTCTTCTTTGAACGTTTTGTAAGACTCTGCTGTATATCCATGCCGTCCAGGGTATTTCTTGGTTGGCAGTATTTTCATGGCTTCTTCAATTTTCTGCTTTGTTATTGGTCTTTTTAAATTGTGTGTATCTTCCTGACTCAATCTGGGCAAATCATATGACTTAAGAAATTTATCGATATCTTTGCTATCTTCTATTTTATTGGAATATAGTGTTTCAAAATAATTTTGAATTATCCTCTGTATTTCTGTAGTGTCCGTAGTGATATTGCCTTTTTCATCCCGTGTGTTAGTAATTTGAGATCCCTCTCATCTTCTCTTCATTAGCATGGCTAAGGGTCTGTCGAACTTATTTATTTTTTCAAAGAAATAACTTTTTGTTTTATCAATTTTTAATGTTTTTTTTTGTATCAATTTCGTTGATTTCCGCTCTGACTTTAAATATTTCTTGCCTTCTACTACATTTCCTTTTGTTTTGCTCTTCCTTTTCTAGGGCTTTGAGATGAAGTGTGAGCTCATTTATTTGTTGTTTTTTTTTCATTTTGAGGAATGACCTCCAGGAAATGAATTTCCCTCTTAAAACTGCTTTCATTTTGTCCCATAGATTCCAATATGTTGTGTCTGTATTTCCATTCATCTCCAAGAATTTTTTGATTTACTCCTTTATGTCTTTTGTAACCCATTGATCATTCAGTAACATATTGTTCACTTTCCATAAGATGTATGATTTTTCCATCTTTCTTTTATAATTGATACCCAGTTTAATTCCATTGTAATCAGATAAGTTTAATGGTATTATCTCCACACCTTTATATTTACTATTAGTTGTCCTATGGCATAATATATGGTCTATCTTTGAGAAGGACCCATGTGCTGCTGAGAAGAATGTGTATCCACTTGATGATGGTTGATATATTCTATATATGTCGGTTAAGTCTAAGTTATTGATTGTCTTATTGAGTTCTATAGTTTCTTTATTCAGCTTTTGTCTGGAGGATCTCTCAAATGGAGAAAGCGGTGTGTTGAAGTCACCCATAATTATTGTGTTGTGGTCTATTTGACTCTTGAACTTGAGGAGAGTTTGTTTTATGAATGTTGCAGCACCATTGTTTGGTGCATATATATTGATAATTGTTATGTCTGGTTGATGGATGGTTCCTTTTAATAGTATGTAGTGTCCTCCTTTATCTGTTTTGATTAACTTAGGTTTGAAGTTGATTTTATTCCATTTGAGTATGGCCACTCCTGCTTGCTTCGGGGGACTATGTGAGTAATATGATTTTTCCCAACCTTTCACCTTCAGTCTGTGTATGTCTTTTCCTATCAGATGAGTCTCCTGAAGGCAGCATATTGTTGGATTTGGTTTTTTAATCCCGGTTATTAGCCTATGTCTCTTAATTGGGGAATTTAAGCCATTAACATTTAAGGTTACTATTGAAATATGGTTAGTACTACCCGCCGTGCTTGTTTATTTATTTATTTTTATATGGGTAGTATTTTCTTTTGGTTATTTTTTTTCCTTTCTTTTACTGAGTTATTTCCCACTGTTAGTTTGGCTACCTGTTTTTCAATTCCTCTTCTTGTAGTGTTTTGCTCAAGATGCCATGCAGTGCTGGTTTTCTGTCTGCGAATTCTTTCAACTTTTATTTATCATGAAATATTTTAATTTCATTATCAATACTGGATACAGTATTCTTGGTTGGAATACATTATTTTTTATCGTTGGAAATACGTTGTTCCAGGATCTTCTTGCTTTCAACATCTGTGATGAAAAATCAGCCATTAACCTAATTGGTTTACCCCTGAATGTAATCTGCCTCCTTTCTCTCATAGCTTTTAATATTCTCTCCTTGTTTTCTATGTTGGATATCTTCATAATTATGTGTCTTGGAGTTGGTCTATTATGGTTTTGAATGTCCGTGGTCCTGTAGGCTTCCAGGATTTGGCAATCCATTCCACCTTTAATATCTGGGAATTTTTCTTGGATTATTTCATTCAATAAATTGTTCATTCCATTGGTTTGATGCTTTATGCCTTCTTGTATTCCAATGACTCTCAGGTTTGGTTTTTTTATGACATCATATATATCTTGGATATATTGCTCATGTCTTTTAAGCATCCTTTCTGTGTTGACTATATTCTTTTCAAGTTGATAAACTTTGCCTTCATTATCTGATGTTTTGGCTTCTACTTGATCTAGTCTATTTGTAATATTCTCGTTTGAGTTTTTAATTTGGTTTAGGGTTTCTTGCATTTTTAGGATTACTGTTTGTTTTTTTCTAAATCTCTATTTCGTGATAGAGCGCGTTCTTTGACATTTGAATTTTCTTAATTAATTGGTTTTCAAAATATAGGTTCATTGTTTGAACTTGCTGTCTAATGTCTTCTCTAAGATTACATTCCATCTGAATTAGGTATGCCTTGACCTCTTTCTCCATCCATTTTTCTGGTGCCTTTAGGTTCTCCTTTGTATTTAAGTTGTCCTGCATTGTTTGTGTTCCTTTTTCCACTTGTTTTTTCATGGTGCTCAAGGTACTTTCCAACTCTGCTTCACTGCTATGTTTCTGTTTTCTCCTTTAATTTTTTTTTTCTGGTTTTTATACTTCCACTATCTCTCCTTTGTGTTAGGAGAAACTGTTTCGAGATTTTGGATTTAATTGTGATTTAATGTAAATTCATTGGTTTCATTAGAGGCCTTCAGATTTTGATGGCATATAGAGAACAGAGGTTTGGACTTAGAATTTTATGTTAAGGTCCGGTGATTTGATTGTTTGGAGGTTAGGATACGTTAGCTTCTTTGGGGGGGGGTAACTCAAATGCAGCCAGATATTAACAAGAAAATGGACAGGAGTACTTGGGGGTAGTAAAGGGCTTAGGTGGACTATAGACCTATTCGTATTTTTCATCTATTTGCATTTAGTAAGTTGTAGGTAGTCTGGTTGTTCATGCTGTTTTATTTTTGCAATCTGTCGGAACCTGGCGATGGTGACGTCAGCTTTCCAAGATGTTGGCCTCTGGCTTCCTTGGTGGACTTTCCGTTGTGGGGGATACAACTTGACCGCTTCCTTAACCCATCTCAAACCCCGAACTCATCCCAGATCTCAGTGAGGGCACAGCCAGCAGGACTCCACAGAATCCGTAGCGCCATTTTCCTCTGCTTGCTGGTAGCTTCTCGGCGGCACCCCACCATCTGTAGATGCTGGGCGGGCCGCAGGGCCGGCGGTGGATCAGTCAGCCTGAATCTCTGGTGGCACAGTTGGCTTGCGTTTGAGACTCAGTAACCGGTCCTCGGTGATGGAAATCCTTTCCCTAGGTTTCGGTGCACCGCAATTTTGCTGGAAATTCCTAACAAGATAGCTTTTTGTCGTTCTAACCCTTTATTCACCTGTGCAGTGATGCGGTACACTGGGTGTGATACACTCTATTCACAGCCATCTCTCATTCTTGTTCTTATCTTTGCTGTATATTTTCACTGATGTTCATATCAAGAAATGCCCTGAACTATTCATAAGCCTTAAATTAGTATACTAATCATTATTCTGCATCATCCTAGTTCACCCAAATGACATGGTGGAGTTCATTCCTGGAGAAAGCATGAGTCGAAGGACCCCATCAAAATCCATGGTAAGGTTGCTTATCTTCCTCTGAAATCCAGTGTTTCTCTTTAGTTTCTCTTTCTCTTGTAATATGATATTACAAGAGATGACATACACAATTTCCTGACTTTGCAGATTCTCATTGGGGTGTCTGTTGCCAAATGAGACCTCACTGAAGGCAACATTAACAAGAAACAGTATAAACTACACACTGTATGATAACAAGCTTTGTGCCTGGCTATGGTTTTCCCTCCTGGCCATTGAATTCCTTAATTATCACTTAATATAGACCTGTGACACAAATCCCCTAGAAAAAGCTTGTGTCATTTGGTGAGAGTACATTTGCTATCTGTTTCCTTGATTTGCCCACATTCTCATTGGATATTCGAATGTCACCAAGTAAACAAAAGACTTGTGCACACAGGTCAGAGCATGGCTTGATCTTCATAGTGACTCCTTTTCTCTATTCACAGGATGATTCAAAAGGATCCATAATTGGTATGTATCCTGGGCTCACTCTCTTCCTGTGAAAATGTAGATGATGCCCAGGGTCAGAGAGTCGTCCTTCCTTTTGAGTGCAGAGTCTCAGTGATTCCACTACTTCTTTGAGAATGAGAAGTGAGGGGTTTGTTGTCTAAATTGATTTAAAAATATCTATGGTCATTCTGCATATTTCCTTGAAGCACCTGTGTGAGTTGAGCAACGTGGTTAGGTCAATGAAAGTTTTATACATGTGTCTCTGTGTGCATTCATGCAACATGATTCTGAGTGTGACTTTTTGTTCGTTTTTGCACATTTGTTTGTTTCTTTAGATATATACATGCCAAGATGCCAATGTCCACATGTTTAAACAAAAAAGCCATCTCCATTAGATCATGATTTTGTATATGTGTAAATAGATCAAACTGTAAACTTTCCATGTGTGCAGTTCATTCCACACCAATACCTCAATTAACATGCAAAACATATCCCATCAAAACCCAGAAAATTTTCACGGCACTCTATAAAGAAAAAGCTCCACTTCATTCCTGTCACTGCACCAGTAGCAACTTCATTTAATAGCAAACCTCACCTGTCAGTAGGTCCTATATTTAATCAGTGCATGTGATTATTCACAACACTTCACTCATGAAAAATTTTCACTTTCATATACATTTTTTGTGCGAGGTGTCAGAATTCATCTTCCAATCCCCATTCTAGGCAAAAGTTTCTGGACAGGGCCAATCCTTAACAATGACCCTCAGGTTCACCAATGCACTATGCTCACTTATGGTGGGCATCTGTGTCAGAGGAGATGCACAGGCCAGATATTACTGTAACTAAGGAAGGTCTTACTTTGCATGTTCCAACTGACCCTGAAAGCTACCTTTTTGTGTTTTTTTGTAGACACTACTTTGTAGAAACATGTTTTAACTGGATGGGTTTTCATGGGGCCAGATCAGCACAATTTCAATTCATCCAGTTACACAGCAAAAGTTGGGCTCTAGTGAAGATCCAGCTCAGCACAGCAGTGGTATCTGATCCCTAGTTTAGGTCTGTGCTGCCCCTTTTGTGGTCTGCAGGATATCACATTGACAGTATATATGATAGGTCTTTATACTGTCAGTCTCATATGCTGTTTGGGTCCCTCTATTCATACATACATGGATAATGACACTCACTGGTCACTGTGAGGGTAGAAGAACTGTGGTCATCATTCCTTCTCATCCCTGAACTCCTCTCTGAGCAGAGTGTCTTCATCTTAGTCCACGACATCATTTGGTAAATACAACTATGTGCTAAGATCTCACTTGTTCAGCATGTGGGGCTCTACAATGAACCAGGTATCCACCTGGGATCTGACCAGGACCAGTCAGAATCAGTTGGGACGTTAAGAAGATAGCATTGTGTCCAAGCTTTTCACACACATTTCTCATGAGCTCTATGTGGGAAGTGCTTGACTTTGAGGGGAGCCATCAGGATCGTTTTTTTTTTTTTTTATTGGTTGTTCAAAATATTACAAAGATCTTGACATATCCTATTTCATACATTAGATTCAGGTTGGTTATGAACTCCCAATTTTACCCCAAATACAGATTGCAGAATCACATCAGTTACACATCCACATTTTTACATAATGCCCTATTAGTAACTGTTGTATTCTGCAACCTTTCTTATCTTCTACTATCCTCCCTCCCCTCTCCTCCCATCTTCGCTCTCTACCCCATCTACTATAATTCATTTCTCTCCTTGTTTATTTTTCCATTACCCTCACAACCTCTTATATGTAATTTTGAATAACAAGGAGGGTCTTCCTCCATTACCATGCAATTACTCTTTTCTCTCCCTTTCCCTCCCACTCATGTATTATATATATATATTACTTCGTGCTCTTCCTCCCTGCTGTATTTCTAGTTGCTCTCATTATTTCAAAGAAGACATTTGGTATTGGTTTTTAAGGGATTGGGTAGCTTCACTAAGCCTAATCTGCTCTAGTGCCATCCATTTCCCTGCAAATTCCATGATATTGTCATTTTTTTGTGCTGTGTAATACTCCATGTTGTATAAATGCCACATTTTTTTGTTCATTCATCTATTGAAGGGCATCTGGGTTGGTTCTACAGTCTAGCAATTCTGAATTGTGCTGCTATGAACATCGATGTTGTAGTATCCCTGTAGTACGCTCTTTTAAGGTCTTCAGGGAATTGTCGGAGAAGGGCAATAGTTGGGTCAAATGGTGGTTCCATTCCCGGCTTTCCCAGGAATCTCCATACTGCTTTCCAAATTGGCCCGCACCAGATTGCAATGCCACCAGCAATTTTCAAGAGTACCTTTTTCCCCACATCCTCTCCAGCACTTGTTGTTGTTTGACTTCAGAATGGCTGCCAATCTTACAGGAGTGAGATGATATCTTAGGCTGGTTTTGATCTGAATTTCTCTGAATGTTAGAGATGATGAGCAATTTTTCATGTACTTGTTGATTGATTGTATGTCCTCCTCTGAGAAGTGTCTGTTCAGGTCTTTGGCCCATTTGTTGATTGGGTTATTTGTTTTCTTGTTTAATTTTTTGAGTTCTTTGTATACTCTGTATATTAGGGCTCATTCTGAAGTGTGAGGAGTAAAAATTTGTTCCCATGATGTAGGCTCACTATTTACCACTCTTATTGTGTCTCTTGCTGAGAAAAAACTTTTCATTTTAAGTAAGTCCAATTTGTTGATTCTTGTTAATAACTTTTGTGCTATGGGTGTCCTATTAAGGAATTTGGAGCCCGACCCCACAATATGTAGATGGGAGCCAAATTTTTTTCTATCAGACGCAGAGTCTCTGATTTGATATCTAGCTTCTTGATCCACTTTGAGTTAATTTTTGTGCATGGCGAGAGGAGGGTATTCAATTTCATTTTGTTGCATATGTATTTCCAGTTTTCCCAGCACCATTTGTTGAAGATGCTATCCTTCCTCCATTGCATGCTTTTTTCCCCTTTATCAAATATAAGATAGTTATAATTTTGTGGATTTGTCTCTGTGTCCTGTAATCTGGCTATTGGTCCACCAGCCCGATTTGAAACCAGTACCATGCTCTTTTTGTTACTATTGCTCTGTAGTACACTTTGGAATCTTGTATCACTATACCTCCTGATTCGCACTTCCTGCTTAGAATTGCTTTTGCTATTCTGGGTCTTTTGTTTTTCCATATGAATTTCATGATTACTTTATCTGTTTCTACAAGAAATGCCATTGGGTGTTTGATTGGCATTGTTTTAAACCTATAGAGAACTTTTGGGTAATATCGCCATTTTGATGATGTTAGTTCTTCCTTTCCATGAACAGGGTATATTTTTCCACCTTCTAAGGTCTTCTTCTATTTCTCTCTTTAGGGTTCTGTAGTTTTCATCGTATAAATCTTTCACCTCTTTTGTTACGTTGATTCTCAAGTATTTTATTTTATTTTATTTTTTGAAAAAATTGTGAATGGGGTGGTTGTCCTCATTTCCATTTCAGAAGATTTGTCACTGATATAAAGGAATGCCTTTTATTAATGCGTGTTGATTTTATATTCTGCCATTTTGCTCAATTCACTTATTAGCTCTAGTAGTTTCTTTGTACAACCTTTATGGTCTGTTAGATATGTTATCATATCATCCGCATATGGTGATAATTTAAGTTCTTCTCTTTCTATTTTTGTGCCTTTAATTTCTTTTGTCTGTCTAATTTCTCTGGTTAGCATTTCGAGGACTAAATTGAATAGAAGTGTTGAAAGAGGGCATCCCTGTCATGTTCCAAATTTTAGAGGGAATGCCTTCAGTTTTCCTCCATTCAGAATGATGCTAGCCTGAGGCTTAGCATATACAGCTTTTACAATGTTGATGTAACTTCCTGTTATCCCTAGTTTTTCTAGTGTTTTGAACATAAAGGGATGCTGAACTTTGTTGAATGCTTTTTCTGCATCTATAGATATGATCATGTGGTTCTAATGGTTAAATCTATTGATGTGGTGAATAACATTTATTGATTTGTATATATTGAACCAGCTTTGCATCCCGGGGATCAATTCTACTTGATTATGGTGCACAATTTTTTTGATATGCTTTTGTATTTGATTCGCCAGAAATTTATTGAGGATTTTTGCATCTAAGTTCATTAGAGATATTGATCTGTAGATTTCTTTCTTTGATGTGTCTTTGTCTGGTTTTGGGATCAGGGTGATGTTGGCCTCATAAAATGAATTTGGAAGAGCTCCTTATTTTTTTATTTCTTGAAATAACTTGAAAAGTATTGGTATTATTTTTTTTTTGAAGGTTTTGTAAACCTCTGCTGTATATCCATCTGATCCAGGGCTTTTCTTGGTTGGTAGTCTTGTGATGGCTTCTTCAACTTCCTCCTTTGTTATTAGTCTATTTATATTGTGTGTATCTTCCTGAATCAATCTGGGCAAATCATATAACTTTTGAAATTTATCAGTAACTTCCCTATCTTCCATTTTATTGGAATACAGGGTTTCAAAATAATTTCTAATTATCTTCTGTATTTTCTTCGTGTCTGTTGTGACATTGCCTTTTTCATCTCGTATGTTAGTAATTTGAGCTCTCTCTCTTCTTCTCTTCATTAGAATGGCTAAGGGTCTGTCAATCATATTTATTTTTTTAAAGAACCAACTTTTTGTTTTATCAATTTTTAATGGTTTTTTTTTGTTTGTTTGTTTCAATTTGGTTGACTTCCGCTCCAATTTTAATTATTTCTCGCCTTCTACTATATTTGCTGTTGTTTTGCTCTTCCTTTTCTAGGGCTTTGAGATGAAGTTTGAGCTCATTTATTTGTTAGTTTTTTCATTTTTTGAGATATGACCTCCAGGAAATGAATTTCCCTCTTAAAACTGCTTTCATTATGTCCCATAGATGTCAATATGTTGTGTCTGTATTTCCATTCATCTCCAAGAATTTTTTGATTTCCTCCTTTATGTCTTTTGTAACCCACTTATCATTCAGTAACCTATTGTTCATTTTCCATGAGATGTATGGTATTTCCTTCCTTCTTTTATCATTGATTTCCAGTTTCATTCCACTGTAATCAGATAAGATGCATGGTATTATCTCCGCACCTTTATATTTTCTAAATGTTGTCCTATGGCATAATATATGATCTATCTTTGAGAAGGATTCTTGTGCTGCTGAGAAGAACGTGTAACCACTTGATGATGGTTGATATATTCTATATATGTTGGTTAAGTCTATGTTATTGATTGGGTTATTTAGTTCTATAGTTTCTATTCAGCTTTTGTCTGGAGGATCTGTCCAATGGAGAGAGCCTTGTGTTTAAGTCACCCATAATTATTCTGTTGTGGTCTATTTGACTATTGAACTTGAGGAGAGTTTGATTTATGAATGTTACAGCACCATTGTTTGATGCATACATATTGATAATTGTTATGTCTTGTATGTGGGTGGTTCCTTATAATAGTATGTAGTTTCCTTCTTTACCCTTTTTGATTAACTTAGGTTTGAATTTGATTTTATTCGATTTGACTATGGCCACTCCTGCTTGCTTCAGGGCACCATGTGAGTGGTATGATTTTTCCCAACCTTTCACCTTCAGTCTGTGTATGTCTTTTCCTATCAGATGAGTCTCCTGAAGGCAGCGTATTTTTGGATTTGTTTTTTTTCATCCAGGTTATTAGCCGATGTCTCTTAATTGGGGAATTTAAGCCATTAACGTTTAAGGTTACTATTGACATATGCTTAGTACTAACCTCATGCTTGTTTATTTATTTATTTTAATATGGCTAGTTTTTCCTTTATGTTTATTTTTTCCCTTCCCTTTACTGAGTTACCTCCCACTGTTAGTTTGGGGTGCTGTTTTTCAATTCCTCTTCTTTTAGTGTTTTGCTAAGGATGCCATGCTGTACTGGTTTTATGGCTGTGAACTCTTTTATGTTTTTTTTTTTATCATGAAATATTTTAGTTTCATTGTCAAATCTGAAGCTAAATTTTGCTGGATACAGTATTCTTGGTTGGAATCCATTATTTTTTAGCTGTTGAAATACGTTGCTCCAGGATCTTCTCGCTTTCAACGTCTGTGATGAAATATCAGCCGTTAACCTAATTTGTTTACCCCTGAATGTAATATGCCTCCTTTCTCTCATAGCTTTTAATATTCTCTCCTTCTTCTGTATGTTGAATATCTTCATAATTATGTGTCTTGGAGTTGGTCTATTACGGTTTTGAAGGTTTGGGTTCCTGTAGGCTTCCCAGATTTGGCAATCCATTTCATCGTTCACATCTGGTTAATTTTCTAGGATTATTTCATTCAATAGATTGTTCATTCCTTTGGTTTGAACCTCTATGCCTTCTTCTATCCCAATGACTCTCACGTTTGGTTTTTTTATGACATCCCATTTCTCTTGGATAGATTGCTCGTGTCTTTTAAGCATCATTTCTGTGTTGACTATATTCTTTTCAAGTTGATAAACTTTGTCTTCATTATCTGATGTTCTGGCTTCTGCTTGATCTAGTCTATTTGTAATATTTTCGTTTGAATTTTTAATTTGCTTTATCGTTTCCTGCATTTCTAGGATTACTGTTTTTTTTTTTTTTTTTGAAATCTCTATTTCGTGATAGAGCTCGTTCTTTGACATTTGAATTTGCTTATTTAATTCATTTTCAAAATATACGTTCATTGTTTGAACTTGCTGTATAAATCTTCTCTGAGAATCTTCTCTGAGATTCCATTCCATCTTAATTAGGTATGCCTTGACTTCCTTCTCCATCCAATTTTCTGGTGCCTCTAGCTTCTCTATTGTATTTAAGTTGTCGTGCATTGTTTGTACTCTTTTTTTTCCCTTGTTTTTTCATGGTGCTCATGTTACTTTCCAACTCTCTTTGACTGCTGTGTTTCTGTTTTCTCCTTTAAATTTGTTTTGGTTTTTATAGTTCCACTATCTCTCCTTTGTATTAGGAGATGATGTTTAGAGATGTTGGATTTAATTGTGATTTAAGGTAAATTCATTGGTTTTATTAAATCCTTCAGATTTTGATGGCGTATAGAGAACTGAGGTTTGGACTTAGAATTTTATGTTAAAGTCGGGTGATTTGCTTGTATGGAGGTTAGTATATGTTAGCTACTTTGGGGTGTTACGCAAATGCACGCGGATATTACCAAGAGAATAGACAGGAGTACTTGGGGGTAGTTAAGGGCTTAGGTGGAATATAGACCTGTTCGTAGAATTCATCTATTTGCATTTGATAAGTTATATGTAGCCTGGTTGTTCATGCTGTTTTATTGTTGCAATCTGTCGGAACCTGGCGATGGTGATGTCAGCTGATCAAGATGGTGTCTGCTGGCTTCCTTGGTGGATTTTCCATTGTTGGGGATAGAACTGGACTGCTTCCTTCCCCAATCTCAAACCCCAAACTCAGCCCAGAGCTCAGTGAGGGCACAGCCGGGAGGACTCCACAGAATCCACAGCGCCGTTTCTCTCTCCTTGCTGGTCGCTTCTCCGCAGCACCCCACTGTCTGCAGCCGCAGGGCAGGCCGCAGGGCGGGCGGCGGATCAGTCAGTCTGGATCTCTGGTCGCACTGTTGGCTCACGTTTGAGACTCAGTAACCGTTCCTCGATGATAGAATCCTTCCCCTAAGTTTCGGTGCACCCCAATTTTGCTAGAAATTTCTAACAAGATAGCTTTTTGTCGTTCTAACCCTGTATTCATCTGTGCAGTGATGCGGTACACTGGGTGTGATACACTCTATTTGCAGGCATCTCTCATTCTTGTTCTTATCTTTGCTGTATATTTTCACTGATGTCCATATCAAGAAATGCCCTGAACTATTCATAAGCCTTAAATCAGTATACTAATCATTATTCTGCATCCTCCTAGTTCACCCAGGTGACATGGTGGAGTTTATTCCTGGAGAAAGCATGAGTCGAGAGACCCCATCAAAAGCCATGGTAAGGTTGCTTATCTTCCTCTGAAATCTAGTTTTGCTCTTTAGTTTCTCTTTCTCTTGTTATATGATATGGTTTCCTGGAGATGACCTACACAATTTCCTGACTGTGCAGATTCTCATTGGGGGTGTCTGTTGCCAAATGAGACCTCACTGAAAGCAACATTAACAAGAAACAGTATAAACTACACACTGTATGATGACAAGCTTTGTGCCTGGCGATGGTTTTCCTTCCTGGCTATCGAATTCCTTAATTATCACCTAATATAGACCTGTGACACAAATCCCCTAGAAAAGCTTGTGTCATTTGGTGAGAGTACATTTGCTATCTGTTCCCTTGATTTGCCCACATTATCATTGGATATTCGAATGTCACCAAGTAAACAAAAGACTGTGCACACAGGTCAGAGCATGGCTTGATCTTTATAGTGACTCCTTTTCTCTATTCACAGGAGGATTCAAGAGAATCCATAATTGGTATGTATCCTGGCCTCACTCTCTTCCTGTTGCAAAATGTAGATGACACCAAGGGTCAGAGAGACTTCCTTCCTTTTGAGTGCAGAGACTCAGTGATTCCACTACCTCCTTGAGAATGAGAAGTGAGGGGTTTCTGGTCTAAATTGATTAAAATAAATCTATGGCCATTCTGCATATTTCCTTGAAGCACCTGTGTGAGTTGAGCAACGTGGTTAGGTCAATGAGAGTTTTATACATGTGTCTCTGTGTGCATTCTTGCAACATGATTCTGAGTGTGACTTTTTGTTCGTTTTTGCATATTTGTCTGTTTCTCTAGATATATACATGCCAAGATGCCAAAGTCCACATGTTTAAACAAAAAAAGCCATCTCCATTAGATCATGATTTTGTATATGTGTAAATAGATCAAACTGTAAACTTTCCATGTGTGCAGTTCATTTCACACCAATACCTCAATTAACATGCAAAACATATCCCATCAAAACCCAGAAAATTTTCACGACACTCTATAAAGAAAAAGCTCCACTTCATTTCTGTCACTGCAACAGTAGCAACTTCATTTAATAGCAAACATCACGTGTCAGTAGGTCCTAGATTTAATCAGTGCATGTAATTGTTCAGAACACTTCACTCATGAAAAATTTTCAAGTTCATATACATTTTTTTGTGCGAGGTGTCAGAATTCATCTTCCAATCCCCATTCTAGGCTCAAGTTCCTGGACAGGGCCAATCCTTAACAGTGACTCTCAGGTCCACCAATGCACTATGCTTACTTATGGTGGACATCTGAGACAGAGGAGATTCAAAGACCAGAGATTACTTTAGCTAAGGAAGGGCTTACTTTGCATGTGCCAACTGACACTGAAAAATACCTTATTGGGTCTTTTTGTAGACACTACTTTGTAGAAACATGTTTTAACTGGATGGGTTTTCATGGGGCCTGATCAGCACAATTGCAGCTCATCTAGTTACAGAGCAAAAGGTGGGATGTATTGAAGGTCCAGCTCAGCACAGCAGTGGTGTCTGATCCCTTGTTTGGGTCTGTGCTGCCCCATGTGTGGCCTGCAGAATATCACAATGACAGTATATATGAAACGTCTTTATACTGTCAGTCTCAAGTACTGTCTATGTCCTTCTATTCATACATACATGGATACTGACACTGACTGGTCACTGTGAGGGTAGAACCACTGTGGTCATCATTCCTTCTCATCCTAGAACTTCTCCCTGTGCAGAGTGTCTTAAACTTAGTCCACGACATCATTTGATAAATGCAACTCTGTGCTAAGATCCCACTTGTTCAGCATGTGGGGCTCTACAATGAACCAGGTATCCACCAGAGATCTGACCAGGACCAGCCAGAATCAGTAGGGAAGTTAAGATAGCATTGTGTCCAAGCTTTTCACACACATTTCTTATGAGCTCTAGTTGGGATGTGCTTGAATTTGAGGGGAGCCATCTGGAACTTAATGTTGACTTTGTATATGTCGATTCCTCAGGCCCTCAGATAGTTCCTGGCACTTTTCACTTTTGCATGACACTGCAGTCTACTTATAAATGAGGAGTATGAGTAGTGAGAACATGCTAGAAAACTGACTCCACAGTCTACTTATAAATGAGGAGTATGAGGAGTGATAACATTCTAGCAAACTGACCCCACAGTCTACTTATAAATGAGGTGTATGAGGAGTGAGAACATGCTAGCAAACTGCTGTGCACGGAAACCCGGGGGAAGGAAATTCTTGTCTGCTTTATCTTTGAACTCCTGGTCTTGGCCATCCAAAATAACAGTATTTTTTATTTAATTTTAATTTTTATTCGAAACTTTCAAAGTGGCCAGTAGACCCATGTGGATAAAGCAGAGGACATTCCCATTCTCTTCCGGACCGCTGCTCTGATGATGGCACAGTGTATGTTCTGTGAGTTTATATTCCTGAAACTGTTGGCATCACAGTTTGCATGTCAGCTTGGTCTTTTTAAATGAGAAAGGGATAATTTCCCGATGGAAGAAAGTAGTTAAAATTTGACTCCTTACAGCTCCACTCTCATTAGAATGTTTGCAATTGTTTGCAGCATCCTGTTTGAGGCCTCTGAATCCCCAGAACCCAGAGAGGGTCTGAGAACCCAGAACAGAGATGTAGATGATCCTGACTATTAATATTAGTATCACTATATTTTTCTTTCCAATAACGAATCCCAGAAACTGAATAAATTATACAGGTGGGTGTGTTTAGCTTACAGTTCTGCAGGTACAAGAGCATGGCACTAGCAAACACTTTTCTTTAGTGAATACCCTCTTAGCTGCATAGCGTGATTGGTGGTGTCTGCAGGGATGCAGGTGCAGTAGAGAGACATCACATGGCAAGACACGAAGCCAGAGGGATCAGTTGATTCATTTGCTCTTCTTATATAACAGGATCTAACAAGGGTTTGAGAAATCTGTATTCTTACTTCTGACTCTCATACCATCAAATGTCCTCACCACCTCCAAGCAGACCCTTCCTCACACAGATTTCACAAATCTCAATGTGGCCATACTGAGCACCAAGCCTCAATCACACAATCCAGTGTGGGATAAAAAACATCCATCCCTAGCAACCATCATAAGCTTAGTTGTGTAGAAGAAAGAATGAGTCAATCTTAAGTAACTCAGTTGATGATGTCTGTGTCTCTAAAGGTTGGACATGGAGCAAAGATTATGATTCAAGCTGTGACGAGGGAGAGCCTGCAGGTAGGAACAGCACTTGGGGTATGACAAAATGGGAAAGGTTTCATGGTAAGATTTGTGTTCACCTACTCACGTGGGAAATAAGGAATGGGAATAAAATTGAGAAAACAGAAATATGTATTATTTTCATAAAAAGTAGGGTTAGTAGACCTTCTGACATCCTGTTCATAAGGGGCAACTTAAAGAAAATTGTTTCTGTGCACCCTGGACAGGCCACTGTGTTCTCCTGTAAAAGAGTGGGGAGTAGTTCCTCCGTGAACATGTTTCTAACCTCCAGTCTTTGTCTAATTCCCAAGCACTTGGACTAGGGAAAAACTGAATTTGCTTGTATTTAAGAGGCCTAAGTCCAGAAAATCAGGAAGACTGTGGCTGTCTCTTGGAAGAACAGGATGACACAGAATCCCTACCAAGTACAATGGCAGAATGTGAACTGGTGGAAAAGAGCTCTTGGGATGCTAGATCTATTTCTCATTGCAGAGGTGAGGTGATGGAGACCAGGAGACAGGAATGCAGACAAGAGGAAGAATGGAGAGCTTTGACTGTGCATTCTAGAACACCAGGAACAGGAGCAACTTAAGTTCTCACCTTGAATTTAACTCTGCCTTTCCTTTTTTTAAGGCCACATCATGACCATCATGGCAATAGTCCACAAAGAAAACATAGAAAGCGATTCAGAGGATGAGGAGGAGGACAAAAGGACAAGAAATCTGCAAGTAATTGATTTTCTATTGGTTTCTCTTAATTATTCTTTCTTATGTAAAAACTCTGTAGATTTTCCATGTTTCATCTTTCCCACATTTTATGACTTTTCTAAAGGTGCTTTCTTCATCCAGATCTTTGAGGTCCTTGGACCTTCAATGTTTCTTAAATCTCTCTGAACTAACATTCTTAGTCTTTATCTGCATTTTTTTTTTACCACAAGCAACACCACTGAATCATGCTGAGTAATACTGCATACCCATATACTGAGTTTGAGTTGTAGGGAGCATCAGAAACACTGAGTTGTTGCCTGATACATGAGACACAAACAATCTGGTTCTGGTTTACTGACCACTGAATAGCTGGGTTCTGACTTTGCTGGCTCTGGGCATGCATGAATGTATCCTTCCTTTCCTAGGTCAAGATTATGCAATTGGAATGTAGGTCCCTTAACATGAATTGTTTCCAGGGGCCCTCTCCTGATTCAATATATGGGCTTAATGCAGCAAAGGCGATAAAGCAGTTTAGGAAGAGGAAATGTGAGTCTGGAAAGAATGGGAAGGAGAGCAGAGGTCATATCAGTCCACATATTCTCCTTTGCTTTCTCAAGTTTCTTTGTTGCACTTTTTTGCAATCCATCAGAATCAATTAGAGCACTGAAGATTCTATAGTTGCATGGGACCATGGCCATGCAAGAGAAGGTACAATTTGGTAAAAATCAGTGCAGGAAGCTCTCTGAGGAATGGCATTACAGAGGGTAGGGCTGGAGGAGCCAGGGACCTTGCTCCACCCTGTGTCATCAAAGATGCTGCTCTTCAGGATTCCAGATGTATGCTACTCAGCCTTTACACCCAGATGTCTTAGAGAACTCTTCCCATTGCCTCATGTTCACTCTCTAGGAAAGCAGCGTCAGAAGGATCTGAAGGTGAATATCCATGAGAATTTCCTTCTGAGGACATTCATAGACACTCTTCCCACAGACAACACCCTCAGCTTAAGTCAGCATACCAGTCTCAGTGCTCCCTGCCCAGACCCCAGGAGAGATCAGGGTCCAAGTTCATCTTGCATTTCCTGAGGACAATTGTGGTCCTGGCCACTCTCTGTGGCCAGCAACTCATCCCAAGTGATTTTTTTACCTTGTTCTGTTTTATAGACCCCATAAGACACCAGGGAGAGCAGAGACTTTGGCCCTGGAACACAGGAGAGATGATACCTGCAGTGCAGAGCAGCTGAAATTAACCTGTAAGACTCGGAACAGGAGCTTGTTTTTCATTTCCAATGACATAACTGTTTATATTATATGGAATTTTCAGACTTATATATTCTTTGTTTAATAATTTTAATATTAGTATTTCATGTCAAATTTTTCTATTAAATTATATTTAATGGTAACAGTTGCTTTTAAAATTCATTATGTATAATAAAACACACTTGGGAAGAGAGATGTGTGGGAAAGTGAGGGAGAAGTGGAATTGCACGGAAGATGGAAGGAGACCCTCATCGTTATACAGAATACATGTATGATGATGTGAGGGGAAAAAAAGAAGTGTGTCACATTAGATTGGGAAGAGAGAACTGATGGGAGGGGAAGGGAAGGTAAGGAGGGAAAGGAAGGTCAGCTGAATAAAACAGACATTAGTATAGCTGTATGCATATTCATGACTGTATGACCAATGTGATTCTGCAACCTGTACACTCAGAAAAATGAGAAATTATACCCCATCTTATTCAAAAATATGATATGTCAATATCATTGTACTGTCATGTTTAACTAGTTAAAACAAATTTTAACAACACACACACTAAAAGAGGAATATCTTCCTGAGGCAGATCTTGATGAATTACAAAGATTTTACCTGGTAACTTCTATCACCATTACTCCTCTCCTCCCATACTCCTCAGTTTGCTTTTTTGGTTGTTTTTTTAGATTGGTATTATAACATTCACAAAATTATTGATGTGGGTGAATGGATGCAATAAAGAATCAAATAATTAAATTACAAGCTAAATTAAATCCCAACTAAATTTCATAAGTGTTTAATTAATTTATCCATTAATTAGCTAACTGAATCTCAAGTCAAAACACCCAACATAAGAAAGGGCTGGGAAACAATTGGCAATATTCATTTATGAAAAATTGTGGTTTTACATTTTATATCCTTTTTTCAATTAAGAACAATATTTTTTGTAATGTATCACATACATATAAAACAAGTTGGAAAACATACATTACAAACTTGTAACAATGGCTTTAAATACATTAACTGACATGTTTCTCATTGGAAATAGGTTGCTTGCTGTATATATATAGTGCATGAAAACTACTGATATAATAAAGTCTAGACAAAATATAATTGTCTGCTCTATGGTAACATATGAGCATCACTCTAATCTAACCATGCTAAAAGTTACATAATACTGTAAAAAATGTCTTAAAATCTATATACTTTAATAAGAAATAAATTCAATAAAGAATGATAATACAGGGACTGGGGATGTGGCTAAGTAGTAGAGTACTTACCTCACACATGTGAGGCCCTGGGTTTGATTCTAAGCACCACACACAATAAACCAAATATATAAAGGCATTGAGTCCATTTACAATTAAAAGTATTTTTTTTAAAAAAAGAATGATGGTGTTGGGTTGTAGCTCAATGGTAGAGCACTCGCCTCGCATATGTGAGGCACTGGGTTTGATTCTCAGCACCTCATATAAATAAATAAAGGTCTATTGATAATTAATATATATATATGAAAAAAGAATGATAATACTGAGAACCAAGGCATTCAGATTTCAAAATTCATGCTTCTTTTCAGGTGATCCGATATTTTGCCAACTAAGTTTTCAAAATTTGATCTAAGCCAACATTACTCATATATGTTACACATCTATTATTTCATAAATTTACTTTCCTCATGAAAGACCTTTGATAAACATCCAAAATATTTAGGTTAATTATATTTGAAATGGAGCTGAAAGAAATACTGGTATCAAATAAATATATTTGAAATGGAGCTGAAAGAAATACTGGTATGGTTTTTCACTGTGACCTCAAGTATTTAAGTATTACAAGTTATTCAACCAACACAACAAAGTTAAAATCATAATGGCACAGCATGTATTGTAAATAACTCAAAACAAAAGAATGTGTAACACAAAGACAGAGCATTGGCACATTAAAGGAGAACTAGCTGAATACAAAAAATTGACTACTGCAGAGCATAAAATTAAAAAGGTTCAAGTGAGACAAGGTGATGGAGAGGTCAAAATGAAGGTGACAACCGATGATTCTGCTGACCACTGTTGTCCAGAATGGAAATTAAAAAATCATATTTGTAAAAACTTTGATAGGTATACAATTATCTCCAGAATTAAAAAAAAATAAAGATTTCCAATGCATCTGCCTTCTCTGAATAGAATAAAGCTCTAAGTTTGTCTGTCAACTGATGTTTTGATCACACATAATTTTTACCTCTGAATTTTTTGGGTTGACAATGATGACTGTAACAACCAAAATTAGTCCATGATTTCATGTTGTTAAAAACTTTTTAAAAATTTACTACTCAGATATTAGAACAGTTATCAATTTTTTTAGAATATCAAATTTGTCAAATTTTCATTGAGGTCATGTGGCACACATCATTTAATTCAAAGACACAACTCATTTGTCCCCGTGATATCTTCTTCACACACCACACACACACACACACACACACACACACACACACACACACACACTTCTTCATCAGCAGTCTTGTATAGTAATAGTGTCTAGTTTTTGTTCATTTTTTAATGCAATACACTTCTATCTACAATTTCATTACATGCATACAACAAACAGGAAATTATGGGTTTTTACATCCTTCATGATAATTTTATATACAGGGAGATTTAAAACAGTACTTCAACAGTTTGCCTAGTAATGTATTGTATCTTCTTCAATGATTGTATCTTCTTCTCAAATTTTAATAAGGAGGTATAAAATACAGGTTCAATAATTTAAAATCAAGTATCCATCTTTTAAAAAATAGTGTTGCAGCATTGTGTTTGCATTACTTTTAAAACTTTTTAAGTTTCTCTCTCATGGCACAATCTTCTAATACTTCATATATGAGAGGAAATTTTTTAAAAAATTGCAACTTCTGCCCCTGGAAGGGCTCTGTAGTGACTGAATGGCATATGAATTTTTATTGATTTTATATATTTACGTATACAACAGTGGAATGTATTCCAATTCTTATTACACATATAGAGCACAATTTTTCATACCTTTGTATATTAAGTATGTTCACACTAATTCATGCCTTAACACAAATACTTTCTGGGGTTTTTTTGCATTACAATTCTTATCCCACATATATACCACATTTTTTTCATATCTCAGGTTGCATATAAAGTATGTTGACCCCCAATTCAAGTCTTCATACATGTACTTTGAATAATGATGTCCATCACATTCCACCATCGTTTCTAATCCCCTGTCCCTCCCTTTATTTCCCACTCCTCTTTCCTATGTAGAATTCATCTAATCATCCCATGCTCCCCCTCCCTACCCCACTATGAGTCAGCCTCCTTGTATCAGAGAAAACATTTGGCATTTTTGTGTGTGTGTGTGGATTGGCTAATTTCACTTAGCATTATCTTCTCCAACGCCATTCATTTACCTGCAAATGCCATGATTTTATTCTCTCTTATTGCTGAATAAAATTCTATTGTGTATATGTGCCACATTTTTAAATCTTTTCATCCACTGAAGGGCATCTAGGTTGGCTCCACTGTTTAGCTATTGTGAATTGTGTTGCTATAAACATTGATGTGGCTGTGTCCCTGTTGTATGCTGTTTTTAATTCCTTTGGGTATAGTCCAAGGAGAAGGGATACCTGAGTCAAATGGTGGTTCCATTCCCAGATTTCCAAATAATCTCCATACTGCTTTCCATATTGGCTGCACCAATTTGCAGTCCAACCAGGTATGTACGAGTGTAGATTTTTCTCCACATCCTCGCAAACATTTTTGTTGTTTGTCTTCATAATAGCTGTCATTCTGACTGGAGTGAGATAATAACTTAGATTTGTTTTTCTTAGAGAGAGGGAGAAAGAGAGAGAGAGAGAGAGAGAGAGAGAGAGAGAGAGAGAGAATGAGTATATATATATATATATATATATATATATATATATATATATATATATATATATATATTAGTTTTCAGTGGACACAACATCTTTTTTTGTTTGTGGTGCTGAGGATCGAATCCAGGCAGCACGCATGCCAGGCGAGCGTGCTACCGCTTGAGCCACATCCCCAGCCCAAACTTAAAGTAGTTTTGATTTGCATTTCTCTAATTGCTATAGATGATGAGCATTTTTAAAACATATTTGTTAATTGATTGTATATCCTCTTCTGAGAAGTGGTTTTTCAATTCCTTGGCCCATGTGTGGATTGAGTTTTTTGAGTTTTTTTTTGTTGTTGTTTTGTTTTTTATACTTAGGTTTTTGAGTTCTTTATATATCCTAGAGATTAGTGCTCCATCTGATGTGTGAGGGGTAATAATTTGGTCCCAGGATGTAAGCTCTCTGTTCACCTCACAGATTGTTTCTTTTGCTTCAAGAAAGTTTTTGGTTTGATTCTATCCTATATATTGATTCTTGCTTTTAATTTTTGTGCTATAGGAGTCTTGTTAAGGAAATTGGGCCTAATCCCACATGATGAAGGTTAGGGCCTACCTTTTTATTCTATTAGGCACAGAAATCAGGTTTCATTCCTAGGTTCTTGATCCATTTTGAGTTTAGTCTTGTGCAGGTAAAAGATAAGGGTTTAATTTCATATTTTTGCATATGGGTTTCCAGTTTTCCTAGTACCATTTTTGAAGATGCTCTCTTTTCTCCAGTGCATGTTATTGGAACCTTTTTTAATATAAGATAATTGTAATTTGGGGGGTTACTCTCTGTGTCCTCTATTCTCTATCATTGGTCTACAAGTCTGATTGGGTGTGAATAGCATGCTGTTTTTGATACTATTGCTCTGTAGTATAGTTTAAGGTCTGGTATAGTGATGCCACCTGCTTCACTTATCCTGCTAAGGATTACTTTAGCTATTCTGAGTCTCTTATTTTTCCATATGAATTTCATGATTGCTTTTTCTATTTCTATGAGGAATGCCATTGGAATTTTGATGAAAAATGCATTAAACATGTACAGTGCTTTGGGTAGTATAGTCATTTTGATAATATTAATTCTGCCTAACCAAGAACAAGGTAGATCTTTCCATCTTCTAAGGTCTTCTTTGATTTCTCTCTTTAGGCTTCTGTAGTTTTTATTATACAGATCTTTCACCTCTTTTGTTAAGTTGATTCCCAATTATCTTATTTTTTAAGTTATTGTGAATGGGGTAGTTTTCCTCATTTCTTTCTCAGAGGATTTGTCACTGATATACAGAAATGCCTTTGATTTATGGGTTTTGATTTTATATACTGCTATTTGAGGAATTCAATTACTAGTTCTAGAAATTTTCTGGTGGAGGTTTGGGGGTCTTCTAGGTATAGAATCATATTGTCAGCAAATAGTGCTAATTTAAGTTCTTCTTTTTCTATGTGTATTCCTTTAATTTCTTTCATCTGTCTAATTGCTCTGGCCAATGTTTCAAGAACTATGTTGAATAGAAATGGTGAGAGAGGGCATTCCTGTCTTGTTCCAGATTTTAGAGGGAATGCATTCAATTTTTGTCTGTTTAGAATGATGTTGGCCTGAAGTTTAGCATAGATAGCCTTTAAAACGTTGAGATATGTTCCTGTTATCCCTAGTTTTTCTAGTGTTTTGAACTTAACTGGATGTTGCATTTTGTCAAATGCTTTTTCTGTGTCTATTGAAGTGACCATATGATTTTTACCTTTAAATCTATTGATGTGGTGAGTTATATCTTTTTGATTTCTGTATGTTGAACCAAACGTGCATCCCTGGGATGAATCCCACATGATCATGGTGCACAAATTTTTTGATATGTTTTTGCATTAGATTTGGCAGAATTTTATTGAGAAATCTGCATCTATGTTCATTAGACATATTGGTCTAAAGTTTTCTTTTTTGAAGTGTCTTTGCCTGGTTTGGGGATCAGGGTGATATTGGCGTCATAAAATGAGTTTGGAATGACTGCCTATTTTACTATATCCTGAAATACATTGAAGAGTGTTGGTATTAGTTCTTCTTTAAAGGACTTGTAGAACTCACCTGTGTAAACATCCGGTCCTGGGCTTTTCGTGGTTGGTAAGCCTCTGATGGCGTCTTTTATTTTCTCACTTGATATTGGTCTGTTTAAATTGTTTATATCTTCCTGACTCAATCTGGGCAGATCATATGACTTAAGAAATCTGTTAATGCCTTCAATGCCTTCGATTTTATTGGAGTTTAAGATTTCAAAATAATTTCTAATACTCCTCTGTATTTCTGTAGTGTCAGTTGTGATATTACCTTTTTCATCACTTTTGCAGGTAATTTGAGCTCTCTCTTCTCTTCATTAGCGTGGCTAAGGGTCTATCAATTTTATTTATTTTTTCAAAGAACCAACTTTTTGTTTTGTCAATTTTTCAATTGTTCCTTTAATTTTGATTTCATTGATTCCAGCTCTAATTTTAATTATTTCTTGTCTTCTTTTGCTTTTGCTACTGATTTGTTCTTCTTTTCCTAGGGCTTTGAGATGTAGGGTGAGGTCATATATATTTTGACTTTTTTTTTTTAAGAAATAAAGTCCATGCAATAAGCTTTCCTTTTAGTATTGCTTTCATAGTGTCCCAGAGATTTTGATATGTTGTGTCTATGTTCTCATTTACTTCTAAGAATTTTTTAATCTCCTCCTTGATTTCTTCTGGAAGTAGCATATTGTTTAGGCTCCAAGTGATGGAGAAAATTTTGTTTTTTATTTTGCTGTTGATTTCCAATTTCACACCTTTATGATCCAATAAAATGCATGCTAGTATCTCTAACATTTTGTATTTGCTAAGAGTTGCTTTGTGGCACATTGTATGGTCTATTTTAGAGAAGGATCCATGTGCTGCTAGAGGAAAGTGTATGCACTTGGGGTAGGTTGAAATATTCTGTATATGTCAGATAAGTCTAAGTTATTGATTGCGTGATTGAGTTCTATAGTTTCTTTATTCAACTTATGTTTGGAAGATCTATCCAGTGATGAGAGAGGTCTGTTAAAGTCAACCAAGATTATTGTGTTGTGGTCAATTTGACTCTTGGACTTGAAAAGAGTTTGTTCGATGATTATAGCTGCACCAAGTTTTGGGGCATATATATTTATGATTGCTATGGAATATTGGTGTAGGATTCCTTGAGCAGTATGTAATGTCAATCTTTATCCATTTTGATTAACTTTGACTTGAAGTCTACTTTATTTGATATGAGTATTGAAACCCCTGCTTCCTTACACAGTCCATGTGAGTGGTATGGTTTTTCCAAACCTATTACTTTCAGTTTGTATATGTCTTTTCATATCAGATGAGTTACCTTTAGGCAGCATATTGTTGGGTCTTTTATTTTATCAAATCTGCAACCCATAACTTTTTTGTTGTTGTTGTTGTTTTTGAGTATGAGCCATTAACATTTAGGGTTACTATTGAGACATGGTTTGTATTTCCAGCCATATTTGCTTATTTTTGTTATTTAACTTGACTTGATTTTCCTTTTTGATTAGTTTTTTCCTTTACTGCATACCTCCCTCTGTTGATTTTCATTGCTGTTTTTCTTTTCCAGTTCATGAAATATTTTGCCAAGGATGTTTTGTAGCACCAGTTGTCTAGTTATAAATACTTTCAACTTTTGTTTATCATGGAAGGTTTCTATTTCATTTTCAAATCTAAAGCTTAATTTTGCTGGATACAAGATTCTTGATTGGCACCAATTATCTTACAGAGCTTGATATATGTTATTCCAGGATATTCTAGCTTTCAGGGTCTGGGTTAAAAAATCTGCAAATCTCCCAATTGGTTTTCCCCTATATGTAATCTTATTCCTTTTTCTCGTGGCTTTTAAAATTCTCTCCTTATTCTGTATGTTGGGATTTTCATTATACTGTGCCTGTATATGGATCTGTTGTGATTTTGTAGATTTGGCATCCTGTAGGCTTCTTGAATTTGGATTTCCAATTTATTCCTCGTGTTTGGAAAGATTTCTGGTATTATTTCATTGAATAGATGGTATATTCTTGTGATTTTGTCCTCTATGCCTTCTTCTATCCCAATTACTCTTCAATTTTAGCTCTTAAATAACTCTGAAATTTTAAAAAATCATTTTTTGGACTTTTGTTCTTTGCATTATTTTAAAAACATCTTCTTAAGTTTTTCTCTCATGGCATAATCTCCGTATACTTCAGATATGAGAGGAAATGTATTTTTAAAAATGCACCTTCTGCCCTTGGAGGGCACTATAGTGACTGAACAGTACATGAAATTTGAATACTTTTCAAATCACTTCACCAATGACTTGCCTGACCCAGTTCATGAATGTTGCGTCAGCACACAGTTAATTCAGAGAGAATGTGCCTTTGCTATGAGAAGAAAAGTTTCCTAGAAATCTTTCACTGTTATTCCCTCTGTCACTGTGTAGTCAAGGGCCATATGTCTCCCATGGAGGCCTTCTTACCAGTCTCTTGGGGTAGAAATTGAAAGATCATCAGTGCTTTGAATTATTTGGTCCCTAATACCTTACTATTATTCAGTACAGGTTCTAGAACCACTTTCATTGACACAGGGGTGGAGTTGGTGGACAAAAAGCTGAGCTGGAAGACAATGTTTTCTTTTATTTTGTTTGTCTAGATGGTAAGACAAATGAACAAACAAGTCCCTCATCTTGCTGCACTGAGCACAGGAAAGCAAAGGCAATGATCACTTAAGTGATCAGCAGGCAGGCTGGTCATGTCATTTTTGGGCAAAGAGTTCAGAGATAGAAGTTCATAGGTTAGTTGACAGTGTCAGCTCCACCTTCAGTCACAATTCTTTGGAAAGGATGGATACACATATTGTGCCCTCAAACTTTAGTAGACACTGCACCTCATACACCATTGGGTTCAAAGGGTACTCAAGGAATGAAGTGGTTGATGCCAATGTGTAAGGTATTTGTAGGGTGTGTAGATCAATGCAGCCTCTGGCCCTGGAGGGACAATCACAGCAGTAGTGTGAGGAGTTCCTTTTGGCATGACAGAGGTCTGTATTTGTCTGATCAAAGGCATTATGGTAGGGTCACCTAGAGAGGAGTACTCAGGGTCACTGGTATGTGCAGCCCCTCTTTACTGAGGGTAATTCTGGCTATTAGGGATTTGGTGCCAAATGAGGTACTTTGCTCAAGACAGAGCTAACACTCAGTGTACTCCAGCATTTCCTGCTGACTGAAGGTAGATATTTTCTAGATTCTCCAATGTATCTTAATCCGTCTACTGATTTGTGACTTTAAAAAGAGAAATTATAACATGAGTAGGTTTTTATTAAGTGTGTATATAGGTAGAAGAATGATACATAATTTTAACATTTTGCTTTATTTTTAATATCATTTCCCCCCTTAACATCTGCATTTTTTGTGTGTGTTGCTAAGGTTGTAACCCAGTACGGTGCACACTATGCACACATGCTTTACCATTGAATTGTACCACCAGTCCAAAATTTTAACTTTAGATTGATCAGTTTTAGGCCTTCATGTCCAATGTTATTTTTCCCATGGTTGAATTTAGGTAGTCCTTTCTGTTGCTCTTAACAATACTAAAAGTGGACACAAATATGGATTCTTTGAAGATTGCTTTGGTAAAGTAATTGGTTATTCAAATCCACAGTCTTATCAAGTTAACAAATAAATAAATAAACCCTCAATTGAAGACCCATTACAGTTTTTAAAAATCTTTATTTGGGACACATAAACCTTACTTAGGAGATATTCATTCTTTTCAATATCATCTAATTTTATTTTGCTTTCTTCTCATGTGAAAATCTCAGAATAATAAATTAAAATCTTTTAAAAAATTCCCTCCAGTTCTTGAAGAAAAACATTATAAACCATGCATACATCTGAAATAAAACATGAGAAAATAATGATTGATAATGCTGAAAATGGAGTTTTGAGATGAACCAAAGTTTCTCAGTATGCTGATTGCATCTGTGTGCTTGTCTCATAAATTTTGAAGACAATCATCTGTTTAAGGAAGAAGAAATAGAACTCCCATCATTTGGTATGAGGAATGATACCAGAAAAAAAAACTCATTTTAGTGTGCCAACTTAGAAGTTTCCTGATGGTTTTGGGCAGAACATGGAGCAAAATGCATTTAGAATAGGCTTTGGAAAAGGCATCCTGACTACCATATGGTTTCACTTTCATCCTTTCAGTGACCCATCCTTTTTTCTTCAAAAAGGAATTTGTTGAAGGTGTTCCCACAAGTGGGTTTGAAGGTCTTTTACATTTGAAATAGGCCTTGATGGTGCCAATTAATATATCCTCCAGTTAGACTCCAGGTGTTGTTGAGTGAGGCCCATTATCCTGATTACATGGTCATTATTATATCTATTCTATTTTATACTTATTCACTGTGAACACAGAATCCTAGATTTGGATATGTGAACAGAGAGCTAGAAAACTAGGGGTTTATTCTGAGTCCTATGGAGAGCTCAGCTGAAGTTCTGCATTTCAGAAATTTGTTCTGGATTTGAGATACTGCTTCCACTACATTTAAAAATCTCAGGACTCATGAAGAGAATGAGTTAAAAGCCAGCATCATCAAATTAATGAGACCCTAAGAAACTCAAAGGGACCCTGTCTCTAAATAAAAATATAAAAAATGGGTGGGGATGGGAATCAGTGGATGAATGCCTCCGGGTTGAATTTCTGGTACCAAAAAGAAATCAACACACACACACACACAAAAAAAAAAAAAAAAAAACACACTCACTTACACACACAAAAATAAATTAAATAAATAAACAAACCAACCCTCGTGAGTAACAAGCCCTAAATCAGCAGCCTCTCTCATTCAGGAGTACAACAAATGGATTTGGGGTTCTCTCCTGATAATTATTCCAGTCTTCTCCACACAATCTGGGACATGCTGGACTCATGGCACATGGATGCTCACATAGGGCTTCAGAAAGTTGCTGAAAACACCATACAATGATGGAACAAAATGCCAAGGTTTTCAACTGCCAATCTAAGCCTCACTAGACTTGTCAGAGGGAGGTGAAGGCTAAGCTTCCACAGAGTGACCCTGTGGTCACAAGACTCTGGAGAGGACTATGAGGAGTCACTAGCCACAACTCCCAGTTTCCACCATTGCCACTCCTGTCAGCTTTAAGCCACCTTCCTACCCAGTCTCAAGGTAGCAAGGCACACATATCATTTCCTGGCTTTCAGGGTCCTCATCGTTCTCCCTGTGGTTTGTTTTCAGATTCTGCATAGAACAGACACCTGGGCTCCAGATCCAGGACAGAAGAAGC
Source organism: Callospermophilus lateralis (assembly GCF_048772815.1). NCBI lineage: Eukaryota > Metazoa > Chordata > Mammalia > Rodentia > Sciuridae > Callospermophilus > Callospermophilus lateralis. Next base: position 174,228 of record NW_027514406.1, read on the forward strand.
CTACAAAAAGATTGAAAAATTGGCGAGCTCCAGACACCAAGGCAACAGAAGATTGTGGAAGCCCTTCCCCTCATCACCGGCTGCGTGAGGATTGGACAGTTCTCACCTGCCACAGTCTCTGGCTGGGCACAAATCACGAGTCTCCACACAGCTTGTAGATTCAAACAGCAATTCTTTATTCCCGAACTCACACCGGCCGTCTACAAACACGCTCTGGGGGAATCCACGTTCTCTCCCCAAATCCACTCCGCATGGGCTTCTGTCTCCCAAAATATACTGTCTGACCCTAAGCACTCAAGAGGAACTCAGCACCAGGATATGCCCTATTCTAAAGGGGGAACACCCTAATCTCCTATTATGCTAAACCGCCCTATTCTAAAGGGGGAACACCCTAAACACGGATCCTGCCCTGGTCCTTGAGCAAGGTCACCTTTCAGAAGTCCTTCCACTAGACAGCATGGGAGTAAGCTGGCAAGGAATTTGTCATACCTACTTGGCTGATGGCTCCCAGCATCTCCCCCCTTCTGATTAATTAAACAACAAGTAATGTGGCTTAAGGACCGTGCCTGGTAGGTTGTCCAGTTCAACATATGGCTCTTACCCGTCATTGGAAAACTGACCTTTAGGCGTCAGCCTCCTGTCTTAGGTTAATACCACTGCAACTGGATCATACCCGTCACTGACTACCGGTCCAGCATACAGCCATACTTGTGGATAGGTCTATGCACCAGTGGGTTGGTGAGGTTCTTTGCCTCACCTCTGTTGGCCCCCAAATTTGGCCTTGGTGCCAGTGGGGGAGTGAGGTTAATGTGGCTTAAGGACCGTGCCTGGTAGGTTGTCCAATTCAACATATGGTTCAACATATGGTTCTTACCCGTCATCGGAAAACTGACCTTTAGGCAACTGACCTTTAGGCGTCAGCCTCCTGTCTTAGGTTGATACCACTGCAATTGGATCATACCCGTCACTGACTACCGGTCCAGCATATAGCCATTGGCCCCCAAATTTAGACCATCACTAGCAGAAGGGAGGAGGATACAGAAATGCCATGACACCAAGCCAATTGACAGTTCCTTTGGAAAAAATTGCATCATTGGTGACACCTTCAGCAAAGATATGCCAGCATTACCACAATTAGCTGCACTAAACGTAGTTACATAGTCCAGGCAAGTTCTGCAAGCAGTTCAAAGTGGAGGAATCTATCAATCTGTCCGTCTCCTCCCAAAGTCCGTTTCCTCCCAAAGTAAGTTGACTCCTTGATTGAGCATACTTGTTGAGTTATATTCATTGGGATGAAGATAGGAATTCTGGCAATGATGCTAAAAAGACATTATCCTGAAAAGAATTATTAAATATAATGAAAAGGAAAGGTGAAAGTAAACAAACAGATCTGTTAAGCTCCTTAAAAAACAATCCTTAACAGCTGTTTACCTGATTTAAATTAGTAAACAAGCAGATCTGTTAACCACCTTTAAAAACAATCCTTAACAGCTGTTTACCTAATTTAAATTAAGCCATTTAAATCACGTGAATAAAAAAAAAATTCGGATCCATTTTCTCATGAGTGCTCCTCATATATGAAATACACACACACAGACATAAAACACAAAACACAAATGTGCAAACAAACGTACAACACATAAGATAATAATAAAGGCCTTGTAGCTTTACCTAGGTGAAATCTCCATTGCAATGTTTAAAAACTCTATAGTCTAAAAGTAAATCTGATCAGAAAAACATTAACCTAGGTTTGTATGAGCTCAAAAAATAAAAATAGAACCTTATGATGTGGAAAATGCAATAATAAAATAGATATTGAAAAAAGCATCCTGGTTAATCACAGTCGCAGATGTAAGAATGGCCAAGCTGGAGTTCTGCATGTCAGCTGTTATGGATTTGAGTCAAATCATCTTCTTTTTGATCTGTTGAAATCGTTTTAGTTAGTCTTTCTGGAATCCAAATCGGCTGCTGTTCTCCCTGTGGAAACACACAGACAGAGCCCCGACTCCAGACGATTACTGGGTCAGGACCTTTCCATTGTCCTGTTAGAATATCTTTCCAAAAAACTTTAGGCTTATGCACATTTTTTGGATACATATGCCTTTCCGCAGCACTAAGTCCTGATGAATCCAAATTTAAAAAGTTTAGAGTAAAAAGCGTTATTTTAAGTTTATCTTTGGGGGATATATACCCCTTTCCAATTCCCTCTTTTTGCTTTAATAAGTACGTTTTAATAGTTTGATGAGCTCTTTCAACTATGCCTTGTCCCTGTGGATTGTATGGAATTCCTGTTATATGAGTAATACCAAATGATGAGCAAAATTGTTTAAAAGAGGTAGAGGTATAGCCAGGACCGTTATCGGTTTTTAACTGTTTAGGAACACCCAGAGTGGCAAAATTTTGTAAGCAATGAGCTATAACATCTTTAGTTTTTTCTCTGGCATGAAGGGAGCCCATCAAAAATCCGGAAGAAGTATCAATTGTAACATGTAAATATTTTAATTTTCCAAATTCTGGCAAGTGTGTGACGTCCATCTGCCAAATAGGGTTAGGTATCAGTCCTCTAGGATTGACTCCAAGATTAACTTGTGGTAAAAAGGTCACACAATTTTGACATTGTTTTATTATATGTCTGGCTTGTTCCTTAGTTATTTTAAAACGCTTTTGTAAAGTATTAGCATTAACATGGAATTTTTTATGAAAATTCGTAGCTTCTTCTAGTGTAGAAAAAATATGTATGTCATGTGTAGTTTTATCTGCTAAATCATTGCCCAAACTAAGGGCTCCAGGCAATCCTGTATGTGCTCTAATATGTCCTATAAAGAATGGATCTTTTCTGTCCCAGATTAGACTTTGTATAGTGGAAAACAAAGAGAAAACAGTAGAAGAAGGGGAAATCCTACCAGCATCTTCAAGAGATACTATAGCATTAACTACATACTGACTATCAGAAAATAAATTAAATACAGAATCTTTAAACATTAAAAAGGCTTGTAATACTGCATTAAGCTCTACCTTTTGAGCTGATTGTTTGGGTACTAAAAATGTAAAAGTTTGATCAGGGGTAACTACTGCTGCTATACCATTATTTGACCCATCAGTGAATATATTTGGAGCATTCATGATAGGGGTTTTTCTTGTCATTTTTGGAAAAAGTACAGGATGCTTAGACCAAAAAGACAACAAAGGATTAGATGGTAAGTGATTATCAAATGAAACATTAGATTTACACATGATTATTGCTCAAGTATTTAACTCATTAGCTAACTCATCAATTTGATCCATAGTGTATGGAGTAATAATTTTATTGGGAGAAATTCCAAACACTCCCTTTGCTGCTTTTATTCCTTTGAGTATTAATTGTCCTACAGCCTCAGGATACCTAGTAAGAATAGTGTTAGGAGAATAAGATAAATGTATCCACAATAATGGACCTTCTTGCCAAAATACTCCTGTAGGAATATTTTTTGTTGGTAGTACAATAAATAATAAAGGCAAACTTATATCAATTCTATCCAAATGTATATTTTCCATATATGTTTCAATAATTTTCAATGCCTTTCTTGCTTCAGGCGTTAACATGAGGGGTGAGTTTGGATCTGATGGACCTTTTAGAATATCAAATAAAGGTCCCAACTCTCCTGTTGGTATGCCTAGATAAGGCCTTATCCAATTTATGTCTCCCAATAACTTTTGAAAGTCGTTAAGTGACTTGAGTTGATCTACTCGTATTTGAATTTTTGGTGGACGGACCATGGTTGAGGATAATAGAACTCCTAAATAATTAATTGGAAAATTTAATTGTTCTTTATCTATTGCTATCTCTAGATTATAATTTTTTAATAAGTTTGTAAGTGTGGCATAACATTCCAGCAATATGTTTTTATCTTTATGTGCCAATAATACATCATCCATATAGTGAAATATTTGTAGTTCAGGATTTTGATTTCTAAGTGGCTGGATTGCTTTTTTAACATATATTTGACACATAGTTGGACTGTTAGCCATCCCTTGAGGGAGTACTTTCCATTCATATCTCTGATCAGGACCTTCATGATTTAATGCAGGGATAGTAAATGCAAAACGTGGACTATCCTCGGGATGAATTGGAATTGAAAAAAAAAAAACAATCTTTAAAATCTATGGCTAAAACATGCCAGGTTTTTGCAAAGCAGACAATTGAGGAATCCCTGATTGAGCAGGTCCCATAATAACCATTTCATTATTAATGGCTCTTAAATCTTGCAATAATCTCCATTTACCAGATTTCTTTTTAATGAGAAAAATGGGAGTATTATGGGGAGATATGGAAGGTTGTATATGTCCTTCCGCTAATTGTTGTTTGACCAGATCATGGGCTACTTGTATCTTTTCTTTAGTCAGGGGCCACTGAGGAACCCACTCTGGTCTTTCTGATTTCCACGTTATTTTTATTGTCTCAGTGGCCCTTTCTGAAAATAAAACCCATGTCTGTCTGTTCCTTGATCTATTTGAATTGGTGCTGCTATACCTTGTCCTTGTTTTCCTAATCTTTTTTCTTTCCTAAAACCTTGTCTAGCCCTAGTAGTGGGCGCATTAGGATTGATGTTATTTGTTAACATCAAACCTAATTGATCTAGGACATCTCATCCCCATAAATTTATAGGAAGATGATCCAATACATAGGGCTGTATAGTTCCCTCACAACCTTCAGGATCCTTCCAATCTAATACTATTGCACTTCTATGGGGATTAGTAGCCACTCCTAGGCCTCCAAGCGTTTGAGTGGCTTGTTGTAATGGTCAATGTTTTGGCCATTCCTTACTAGATATGATGCTAAGGTCTGCACCTGTGTCCAGTAGCCCATTAAAGTCGTGTCCTTGAATATTTAGTTTTAACATTGGGCGAGAATCTAAATTTAAAGACAACATAGCCCAATCTACACCTGTGGAGCCTAATCCCCTGGAACCTCTTTTTACACTATGACTAGGAAATTTATTATGTAGGCTGGGTATTATTAACAACTGTGCTATTCTATCTCCAGGTGAAATTACTGATATACCTCTTGGAGAACTAGCTATAATTTTTATTTCACCTACATAATCGGGATCAATTACCCCGGGACTTATCATAAGTCCTTTTAATGTAGATGAACTATGTCCCAATAATAAGCCTACTGTCCCTTGGGGAAGAGGTCCTTTTATTCCTGTGGGAATGATTTGAACTCCCATCTCTGGAGTTAGTACTGCTCTGGCAGAGGCGCAGATGTCCAACCCTGCACTCCCTCGGGTTTGTCTGATGAGGGATTTAATGGACAATGTGTCCTGGGCACTACTCTGATGGTGTTGCTGGGTTCCTCCACTGCCCCGTATATTTGTGGTTGTGGGCCCCGGAGCATTGGGCCCGGCTGTCCGTTTTTTGGCAATGGAGCCCGATGCCTTTCTCCACGATATCGTGGGTAAATACCTGGTCCTTGTCCGTTTTTTGATAAGGGAGTACCCTCTATGGTAGTTTGAGAACGGCATTCATTAGCCCAATGTCTCCCTCTACGGCATCTTGGGCAAATACCCGGTATTCTATTTCTTGATACCTAGTTTTGTTAAATCCTCCTCCTATGGGGCAACTCCTTTTAAAATATCCTGTTTGTTCACAATCATAGCATGTTTTTGGCCTGGCATCTAAAGCCTGTTGTACTGCAGCTGCCAAGACTTGCCCTTGTTCATTAATAGCTCTACATAATTTAATATATGTGTTTAAATCTTCATGTCTCCATCGTCTAATAACCTCTGTGCAGCAACGATTTGCTTGGTCATAAGCCAGTTGTTTTATCAATGGCATTGCTTGTTCCGTATCCCCAAATATTTTGGCAGCCGTTTGAATTAGCCTATCTACAAAATCAGCGTAAGGTTCATTAGCTCTCTGTATTACCTTAGATAGCTGACCTTGTAAATCTCCATGTCCTTGTAAAGTCTTCCATGCCCTAACTGCGTCTGCAGCAATTTGTGCATATATAGTAGGATCATATTCAATTTGTTGCTGCTGACCCTCATAAGGTCCTTTCCCTAGTAACATTTCTAGATTTCTTTGAGGGTAACCGGCTGCTGCATTTCGCCTAGCTGTCTCTGCGCAAAATTCCTCATTGGCAACCTTCCATAACAAATATTGTCCTCCATTTAGCACAGATTTACACATGCTAGCCCAATCTGCTGGCGTCATGTCCAAGTTAGTAATGGACTCGACCATGATCACTGTGAAGGGAGCTTGGGGACCATAGGTTGTTACAGCCTCCTTTAACTGCTTCACTGTTTTAAAATCTAAAGCACGGTGAATTCGCTGCCCTCCTGCCTGCTCAAGTACAGGACATGCTAATCTTCCTGTCTCAGGATCCCAATTATCAACTACGGGGTTTGAGGGCCACTCAGCTGTCTCTATCGGTGGGGCTGTTGGTTGAATTAAACTCTCTTGTGATAAAACGAAGTTACTAACAGCCTCCTGTTGTGGCCTTTTTCCTAACAACCCCTTTTCCTTTAAATTTTCTTCCTCTGTCTGACTAGCTCGAGAGACCTTCTCTTTTGCTTGATCTAAAATGTCTTTCTCCATGTTCTGAACCTCTAACAATTTACTTAACATTTTTTTCAGTTTGTTTTAATCTACTATAAAGATAACACAACCCAATAAGATAACACAAAACAAAACTGAAATTGAATGAAGCAAAAACGGAATAAAAAATCGTTGTATCAATTTTCTCTTCCTCAGGGCCAACAAACGTCAAGCCTTTAGTCAACCATTTTTTCCAGTTTGCCTGAGAAATTTCTAGGGATAGGCAGCTTGAAAGAAAAACAAAATAAATCAAAAGAAGAACACATTGTTTTTTGAAATGGTCACCCATTCTCTCGCCTTCCCTCAGGGGCGAGCAATTCCACTTACCTCCAAATTTCAGACGTTCCGCGTATGAGCCACCAGATGCCGCAGTCTCTGGCTGGGCACAAATCACGAGTCTCCACACAGCTTGTAGATTCAAACAGCAATTCTTTATTCCCGAACTCACACCGGCCGTCTACAAACACGCTCTGGGGGAATCCACGTTCTCTCCCCAAATCCACTCCGCATGGGCTTCTGTCTCCCCAAATATACTGTCTGACCCTAAGCACTCAAGAGGAACTCACCAGCAGGATACGCCCTATTCTAAAGGGGGAACACCTTAATCTCCTATTATGCTAAACTGCCCTATTCTAAAGGGGGAACACCCTAATCTTCTATTATGCTAAACCGCCCTATTCTAAAGGGGGAACACCCTAAACACGGATCCTGCCCTGGTCCTTGAGCAAGGTCACCTTTCAGAAGTCCTAGCACTAGACAGCATGGGAGTAAGCTGGCAAGGAATTTGTCATACCTACTTGGCTGATGGCTCTCAGCACTCACCTAAGAGACTGATTGGTCAAGGCTTCAGGCACTGCCTCCAACCTGAGCCAAGTGGGCACAAAATCAAAGTCTGAATGACAGGCTGCTCCATTGTCATTGTTAACCAACTACAGATCAGGGCTGAGAATATAGCTTAGTCAGTAGAGTGCTTGTTTTGCTGATATAAGGCCATGGATTCAATCCCTTGTACTACACGCATACTCTCCCCCCAAAAAAAAAAATTGAGTAAAAGACTTTGGAAACTAGGGTTATGGATCAGTGGTAGAGAACTTCCCTAGCATGTGTGAGGTACTGGGTTGAACACCCAGCACCGCATTAAAAAGCCAACCTAGAGGGGATGTGGCTCAAGCGGTAGTGCACTCGCCTGGCATGTGGGCAGCCCAGGTTGGATCCTCAGCACCACATACAAACAAAAATGTTGTGTCCGCCCAAAACTAAAAATATTTTTAAAAAGCCAACAAACTACTAATGGTACTGTGTCCATCTGCAACAAAAAATATTCAAGAAAATAAAAAGACAGTGTATTGGACTTGTGCACCCTCACTACATAAATCATAAACACATTTTAGAAATAATATGTACATGTATGTCTTCAGACAGTGTTTAAAATTCTCCTGTGATTTTTTTTCAATTAACTTATATTACAGGTATGCTTCACAACCCTGAAATCCTCCCCAACTCAATTCTTCTTCTTCTTCTTCTTCTTCTTCTTCTTCTTCTTATTATTATTATTATTATTATTATTAATATTATTGTTGTTATTATTATTATTATTATTATTATTATTATTATTATTATTAGAGGCCTGTTAATTGCATTAAATGACTCTGTATGGGGTTATTTTAAGGCAAAATTTTCTTCCAATAATAGGACCTAGTCTAGAGAGAAATGTATTGACACTTATAACTGTTTATAAGGTTAAAGCAATTTGTGAATAAATATGTATATCTTTTTATGAAAATTATATCACAATTATTTTAATATTTCTGAAATCTTTCTATTCTTTGTCTAATAAAAACACAGTTTGAGCTTTAAACTCATTAGCAATGTCCTTATATTCCTTTCTCCAAAAAAGTGACTCACAATTATAATTCAAATTATTGAGACTCATAAATTTTTGATCCTTTATTTTAATTAGTGAAGTCTAAAGATTTTCTTTTTATTTTCACCTTTAAATGAAGCCCACTTTTTATAGCTTTCTTGTTGTATAACTGACCTTTAATATTCTTCAAATTTTACCCCCATTCTGATCACTTTGGACTATTGATGTTTTGATGGAGGGGATCTCAAAGTGGTCATGCACAAGGTAGGAAAAGTATATAGTAAGATATAAGACTGGTGATTCGTGAGTATGTAGATTTTGCAATACAAAATAAGTATTGGTGGATGATATGGGGTAGGGAGAAAAAGAGCAATGAAAAAAAAGAAGAAAATCTTGAACAGTAGAGGGGTTCACAGGTTCCAAGTCTACAATGACAGTGTGAATATAGAGGGTAGTGTTCTTGGAAGCAGCAATAAAATTTGAGAGAAAGAAAAAGGTAATTTTTTGCACAGTTCCCAAGTGAGAGAGCCAGGTGAATGGTTCTTTGTTCAACTCTTCCCACCTAGGAGTGGAATTTATAGTTCATAGGGTATGTCTCAGTAAGTAGTAAAACACCATTTCTATGTACCTGTACACTTTTTTCATGGCTACAAGCTGACTTTGACAATTTCAATCACATTACATGTGATTAATTCATTCATTACATTATTTATTTGTTTTTTTATTAATTCACTTATTCTTTAGTTGTCATTGTTTTTACATTACTCGTGATTACATAATTGCGTAAATATTCTGAATGTTGAAGTTTTGTTAAATATTGTTTTATGTTTTTATTCATACATTTAATTTTCATTGAAATGTTTTTTCTTTGCCAAGCCTGATTTATATTACACGTCAATCTTCATTTATGAAGAGTAGATAAAATCACATTATTCCAATTAACTCAAGGATTTATCATCTTGGCAGAACCCTAATCACCCACTAAAATTGACGCAGTCTTTGTCAACTAAGAACTGTGTAAAAAGTCCTCTATTTTCTTATATACAGTTTAATAAAGAATTCCTCTCTCACTTTTATATTTTGGAGAGTAGACTAACTTCCTAAGCAGTAGTTAATAACCTAGGTGAGATTTCCAACTAGCTCTTTATTACTTTTAAATTATTTACATCCTTGACACTAAGAGTGTCACTGATTACGTTTTTTTTTAATTTTTGCAAGATCTCTCTCTCTCTCTCTCTCTCTCTCTCTCTCTCTCTCTCTCTGTCTGTCTCTCTCATATGACAAATTGAAATCAGATATGCTTTTTCACAGAGAAACACTCTCAGCCTTTAATAAATTATTCTATAAAGAAAAAGGGTTTTGCTGTTTTTCTTAGAGCCTCACTAAGTTGCTGAGGCTGGCTGACTTTAATCTAATGTTATAGAAGTTTGATATATATATATATAGTGAATATAGAGGGTAGTGTTCATTTGACTCTTTCTCTTGGGGTTCGTGCCAGAGTTACCTTCTTCTTTTATTTCTACCTTATTTCTGCCTCCAAAGAAACTACCCTTTACCCTCAAACTACCATTGATCCACCATTAGACTTTTTGAATCTGAACTCTTGAGCTGGTCATTCTTTCCCTCTTTCCTTCAGAGCACTTTTTTTCTCTACCCGTACCTGTTCCACCAATACTTTTTTATGAATACTCCCTACTATATACTAAATATCCACCAATTTCACATCCTGTCCCATCCCTGTTCTGATTTTCCATGGATCACTTTCAGATCCCCTCCACCCAGATATCAATAGTCCAGAGTAAGGTCAGGCCAGAGTGTTATATATGCAAGTTTTTCAAGTCATTTACATAGCAATAAGCCTATTATTTGGGATGTATTATGTCTTAGGTTAAAAATGAAAATCTACAGACTTCACTGTTAAACTGAATTGTTTAAAATTCATTAATCTCAATAATTGGAAAAAGAAATTCTATAAAAAGGAGAATAAAGAAAAGAACATAATACATAAAAGTGACAAATTTGAAGACACACCAAGTGTATATATCAAAGAGTGTCATATATTGGTGCTTTCAAAAGACAAATTAATTTGAAATAAATGTAGCTAATGTGAGATGTAGTAATCATTTATTAATTATATATAATGGTAGTATATATGTATATGTACAATATGCATCTCATATAATTATGAGTATACATTGCAAAAAATGAACTCTACAGTATTTTTTTTTTAATTTTGCTGAAAACACTATAAATAGCTAAATCTAGGTTTATGTATTACCAAATGTTCAGGATACATTTTGTACTTTCTAAAGTTTACAACTGACCAACAGACCCTTTAGTTCAATTTTTAAAAGGAGTAGTATTTATTTTCAGGTAGAACATATGCCATCATTTATCTTTAAATTTTAAATACTTTTAAAATTATATATGACAACAGAATGCATTACACTTTTTATTACACATATAGAGCAAATTGTTTTATTTCTCTGGTTTTATACAAAATATATTTACATGAATTCACTTCCTTGTACATGTACTTTATATAACAAAATACATCATATTCCACCATCATTTCTAACCCTATGATCCCTCCGCTCACCTCCCAACCCCCCCCCCAAAAGGTCATTTTGATACATACTGATGTATGCTATAAAGTTATAGAAAAGAGTACATAACTTATAATAATATGAAGAGATAAAGTTTTGTAACTAATACATAGAATAATAATAAAAATAATAATAATAATGGACTTGCCATTTAGACATTAATAAATTATACATTTGGCACTACTGACATCTTTTCCAAAAAAAAAATTGACATCTTTTCCAAAAAAGGGGGGGTTTATTTGTGGGGAAAATGGTATTCTATGCTTTCTTAATATCAAGAATATATTATTTTCAGAAGTAATATATATTTCAATATAATAGTAAAATAGAACCAGGTCTCATGGCACATACCTCTAATCCCATTGGATTGTGAGGCTAAGGCAAAATAATCCTGAGTTTAAGGCCAGCCTCAGAAACTTAGCAAGGCCCCAAGCAACTATGTGTGACTCAGTCTCTGTGTGCCCCTAATTTAAATTTCCAGTAAGAAACAACAACAACAAAAAGAATACACAGTATTGATGAGGACACAAAACAAATTCTCATGAACTAAAGATGGAGTAAAAATTGCTGTTATTTCATCATGAAATATATATATATATATATATACACACACACACACACACACACACACACACACACACACATACATGAAATACTCCTCACCAAGCTGCTTAGACCTGTGGAAATTATAGTATGTGTGTACCATTACAGTTTACAAGTATGTGATAGCATAAAACTAGACCTCTATTTGTTAATGCAGTGGAAATCTGGGGCCTAGGAGGAAAGAGGAGGTGATTCAGAAAAATAAAAAAAAATAATACAGTTTGAGAAAAAATGTTTTCTGGAGCCCAGAAATATTTTTGATTTAATTAGAGTACAAAATACCACATAAGTATTATATTGAAGTTACATCTGTTAAATACATCACGTGTATAATGGATTTCAAGGAAAATACGTGGAACTTATCACAAACTAAATAAAAATTTACAAAAGCCCATAAAATAGCATGTGCATAAATAAAACTAATCATTACAAAGACAACTATTTTAACTCAATTTAATATATAATATTTTACTATCAAAATTTTAGCATGTTTTTCTCTAAATACAAGAAGACAGCTGGACCTGTTGGTGCACAGTTGTAATCCCAGTACCTTGGTAGGCTAAGACAGGTGTATTGTGAGCTCAAAGCCAGAATCAGCAAAAGTGAGGCCCTAAGCAACTCAGTGAGACACCGTCTCTAAATGTCATACAAAATAGGCTTGGGGATGTGGAAAAATTCCCCTGAGTTTAATTCCAAGTACCAAATTAAAGAAAAGAATGGACCAAAAAAAAAAATAAATTTATTGTAGAAAAAAAATAAATATGTAAAATACCCCAAAACCTTTTTAAAAAACCAAATAATATAGTTATTGTACTGAGACATTCTTAATGTATATTATGAAACTATATTGCAATAATACAGACCAATAAATCATAATATTAATCAAATCTGAAACCATATGTAGATCAATAGTATTGTTAAGAGCAATAGAAAGGTGTATGTAAAACTAACCATATGAAAACTAACATTAAAGATTAATGAATGAATCTATCCAACCTAAAGTTAGAAATGGGACATAGTGGCAAAGTTCACTGTTAGAGTGTGTGTGCAGAATGTGCAAGATAGTCAGTTCCAATCTTAGCAACACTATAAAAAGCAAATATTAAGAGGGAATGATGTTGAAAATAAAGCAGAATATTAAATGAGACACTCTCCCTCCATCTATAGATACATTTAAGGAAAAAAACTACTGTGAGTGTCTCTTTGGCAAAATCATGAGTGAGTAGAGAGATTTAGATACACTAGATATTAGTCCAGTCTTAAGAAATGTACCACATTTGTGACAAAATCCTCAAATACCATCATCAGCTCTAGTGAACAGAAATGTGAGAGAGGGGCTGAGGATGTAGCTCAGTTTTCAAAGGGCTTGCCTTGAATGCACAAGGCCCTGGGTTTAATCTCTAGCAACCCCCTACCAAAAAAAAAAACAGAAAAGAAAAAGAAAGAAGGAAATATGAAAGAAATGATACAAAAAATGGTGATATCTAGGAGCCATAAACGCCTTCACAAGTGTTTCATCAGCTGTGACCAAGACACAAAAATACCCAAATATCAAAGCTGTCAATTTATCTCAAAACAACATCTGCCAGCATATTTTCCCAATTACTGTTGCTGACAGATGAAGTTCACTCTAGCTTTAATTGTAGGTGAAGTAAGGAAGAATCCCACTTCAGGAAGTGAGATTTTAGCACTTCCTGAATCCTGCCCCAACCCTGATACACTAGTAATGAGGCCAGAACTACCAATTCCTTCTAGAAAAAGTTTTTGGTTTTTTTTGGTGTGTGTGTGTATGTGTGTATTGAATGTTTCAAATTTAACATATTTTGTTTATGTTACTATGTCCCTGATACACTAGTAATAATGCCAGAACTAACAATTGCTCCTAGAAAGTTTTTTTGTGTGTGTTTGGATGTCTGTGTGTGTGGATGTGTGTACTGAATGTCTCAACTTTAACATATTTTATTTATGTTACTATGTCCTGAAGTACCAATCTCCAGAACAAAAGGTGACTGAGCTTATGTAAATCTCTCTAGATTTCAAACAAATGAATTTCCATTCTTTTCCCAGCGCTTTTATGGAATATGATACCAAATAGTAGTTCAGAAAAGAGGTTAAAAACAATGATTCCTGTTTATTCCAATAAATCTTTACATAATAGTTCTAAATTGGCTACTTCATATAAACTTTCCACAGGGATAAAATGCATCAGTCAAAGAGATTTTCTGTAGCCTGGGCAGTGTTGTTGAAAAGGTTATTGTAATAATCTGAAGGAGCTAGGTGTGGTGGCAAATACGCTGGAGGCTAGACAGGCGAGTCAGGAGGATTGTGATTTGAAAGACAGCCTTAACAACATAGCAAGGCTATAAGCAACTTAGTGAGATATTAGTGATATATCACCTGTCTCAAAAAGAAAAAGAAGGACTGGGGACATAACTCAGTGGAAAGCACCGCCCGAGCACCAAAGCACACCAAACCAAACAAATATCTGAAAGACAGTAGGGACTCCAGAGTATATGTGTGTATGTATAGATAAAAATTTTGGTTAAAATATAAAGTTAATAAAGATAGTTTTGAAAAAACTAACATGGTTCTTTTTTTAAAGACAGAGAGAGAGAGAGAGAGAGAGAGAGAGAGAGAGAGAGAATTTTAATATTTATTTATTCATTTTAGTTTTCAGAAGACACAACATCTTTGTTTGTATTTGGTGCTGGAGATCGAACCCAGCACCACACGCATGCCAGGCAAGCACACTACAGCTTGAGCCACATTCCCAGGTCCTACCAGGGTTCTTAAGAGCTCAAAATAAAAATGCCATATAATCCACTAATAATTATTTTTTTTGAAGCAGGGTATTATTGTGAATATATGTACTCTCAGTAGCTCGGGAGGATGAAACAGGAGGAACTTAAATGCAAGACCAGCCTCAGAAACTTGGCAATAGCTTAAGTGACTCAGTGATATCCTGTATTATTTAAAAAATAGGGATGTAATGATAGACCCAACCTGATCTTTTCTTAAAATTGAGAGCCATCTTGCCACAAATCCATGAAAAGATAATTTAGGCTTTTCTATAAATTACTGCAAATTCTGAATCTGCTTGGAATGCCTGCCCGTGCCTTGAACCCACCCATGCCTGGCTCTCAGACAAGAGAGCAGCCCTCTCTAAAACTTTAATGACACCTCATAAATATTGGCCTTCCCTGGCCAGACAATGACCCTCTCAGAGGCCAAATGGTCCTAATAAATTCTTATGTTGTGTCCAGCAATAAATGTAAACTACCATTAGTGTGATCCTTGTCAGAGTTCTGTTATCTGTAACCCCCCTTTGTGTAACTTTCTGGCCTATAAAGCTGGGCTGCAGAAAAGCTGGGGTTTCTGTCTTGTTCCCACGGTTTTGGGAGGGAGAGGCAGCCAAGCCAGTCAAAATAATAAGCTTGCTTTAAATTGATTTTAATTGGAGTCAGTAGTCTTTTCTTGTGTCCTGGTCTAACATTTTGGAGGCCCCAGCGAAATGACCCTGCCAGACCAGATCACAAGACCAGACTGCTGGAAATTCTGAAGCCAGCATTCGCTCCAGGGCTCTGGGCTGGAGAGCCACTCTAGGGGGTGCGCACCTTGAGATGTTCCAAGGCCTTGGAGTGAGCCTCAGTCTCTGGAGCACTGCAGTGAACTGCCGCACTAAAAATATTAGCAAGCACCTGGTGGAGGAGGCCTCCATAGGTAAATGGTGCCATTATAACATCTATTATCCAGTTAAGGGAGATCTCTTCTGAAGACCGAGAGGTGGCCTGAAAAGGCTCACATATACTCCTCTTCAGGACAGTAATGAGAAATTGTTCTGTCCTCTGTTCTGTTCTGTAGGGAATTCCTCTGGAAGGATAGAGAGGTGCCGACGGGCATGCACGCGCTCCTACCCTGGAGCTTTAGCAAGACGATGCATTGCTCCTCTGTTTTTCTGTTTTGGCACCGGGTTTCTGTTTTCTTGTGTTTTGTTCTGTGTTCTATATGTTTTTTGTTTTTTTGTTTTTGTGTCTTTTGTTGTGTGATTTCTGTGGTAAAAACTTAAGGATATTGGATGTGAAAATGGGTAATAAAGCAAGTAAGTCTGAAACCCCTTTGGACTGTGTTTTAAGGAACTGTGATGAACTTTATCTCCCTTTGTTAAGCAGGATGAGAGAACCCCTAGCTGGCTGCTGGAGCACACCCACTGCAGAGGGCAATGCCTGCTGGGGATCTAAGAACTGAGTATCTCCTAGGTTAACAAGTGAACCTCCTTTAAAACCCCTTGTCCCTCCAAATCAAGAGAGTCACAACCTTTGGGCAGAGTCCCTGTGTTTCTTCTTTGTTAGAAAAGCAATAAACCTCCCTTTTTCTTTTTCTCAAAACCCTGTTCTCATTTTTAAATTGCCATTAATTGGTTTCAAGGTCAGGAACCAAACTTTCAGTTACAAATGTTGATACCACACCCCCCTGGAAATTTTTCAGAGCTGACTACTGAAGTGTTAGGAGATGGAGCATGCCTGGGGTGGAGTGGAACCAGAGGAGCTAATCCTGTAAGTAAAAGGAGGGACTGAGGGACTCCCAGAAGCTGCTGAAGCCCTGTTTCTTTGGGGAATTCCCTCCTTTTTTTGTTGCACTGTAAGGATTATGCCACCTCTGTCTTCTTAAAAAAATAAAAAAGAAAAAGGGGACACTAAATGCAGTAAAGTCGCCATGGAGACCCTTGATTTTACATTTCTGGTTGCTCCTCTGTGAAAACATCTGGTCCCCTTGTGGGGGCATCTATAGTGCCACTGGTGAAGGAGATTTTTTTCTTATCTGCTCTGTTTTAAAGGTTTCTGTTTGTCAGCCACAGTCTGGAGCTCCTTTCTGTCTGTCTGACCTGAGTGTTTGTTTCTGGCCCTTTAAGACATGTGCAATAGTGTATTGATATCATAAATTGTTTCTTGGGAATGATCTTTGCTGAATGTGTGTCTAAAAGATGATGTTTAATTGTAACAGTCTGGTATCTGAATGGGTTTTTGAAGCATTGCACAATCTTGCAGTTAAAAGTTGGGATTAGGTAATTGTTTAGTTTATGATTTCAGATAATTTATGCCAGAGAACTTAAATACTTAGAATGGAAAACTAATTCTACTTCCAAGTTGGCAAGTTACTTCCAATCATTCAGTTTTTTTCACCAATTTTGAATTGAATAGCCTGGGAAAATGTCACTGTGTACCAGTGCATTAATTTGGAAAAGGATAGTAAATCATAGTATGGAATCTGTTGACAAAACGAGATGTAAAGATATAAAATTTTGTGAATTGTATCTTAAACTTGTATCATTATTTTCAACATCCGAACCTGAAAATTATGACTTATGGTTAAAATGCCTTAGTCCTGAGGTGTCTCCTCGGAATAGCAGTTTTTCTTTCCAGACCTCAGCCAGGACTTATGTTGAAATGCAAATGAAAGAAGCCTGCAAGCTCAGTATGAGACTGATCTGAGGCCTTAACAAAAAAGGTAAATTGTATGGTATTTACTAAATAGTGGCCAGTCATTTTTTCTAAGATTCTTTTTTTTTCTTCTTAGATTCTGTATTTTTTTGTGCTCATGATTTTCATCCTACAGACATAGGTTAATGTTTTTCTGATCAGTTCTATCTTTGACCAACCTTGGAGTTTTTGAAATGTTGCAATGGAGATTTCACCTGTGAAAAGCTACAAGGCCTTTACTATTGTTATGTGTGCACACTTGTGTTAAGTGTTGTATGTCTATATATATACATATGTCTGTATATCATATATATGATATACAAATTAACATATATAAGAAGCGCTCATGAAAACAAAGTTTAAAAAGTGGATCCAAAGATTTAAATCATGTGATTTAAATGGTTCAATTTAAATTGAATAAACAGATAAAATAAATGTCTTTAAATTTAAGCTTACATGTTTTTCTAGGTGTTCAAAAAACTCATAAAATATTAATGTCTATAAAATGTCTAATAAGCCTTGGTTCTAGGATTTTTCCTTCAACAACAACAACAAAAAATGGCTAGCACTGTTCAACTCACTTGTCTAATATTTTGGTAAAATAAGTAAAGTAAATTTCATATGGGTTTACTCATTCAAAAGTACTTTTTTTACATATCTGATTAATTTACTATAGTCTGTATGAGTTTGTTTTTACAATCAGTCATGTGTGAAAGAGACAAAAATTTCTTAAAACATAAGTTTACCCATTACATTGTGTTTATTAAGTTTTTTTTATTTTCTAAAGCAAGCAACCATAAAAATTAAACAACTGGTTAAATAAAAACTGTTATTTTAGAGCATCGTACTGTCATTTTTTAAAAGCTAAACTTGGTTAATATAAAAACATCAAAGTAATGGTGATGCTATTAATGTGCTCATATCTTCCAGGTATACAAGTCTGTAAGGGAGAAACTTTAAAAGAGCATATATCAAGCTAGTGTTCTGAAGTTGTATGGTAAAAAAATATATTGGGGATTTATTTACTTGTTATCAACAAGATATGTAAAGTTTTATGTTACTTTTTACATTGGGGAACAATTTACATGTATTTTTAAGTTAATGAGAGCCTAAACTATGTAAAGGTTAAAAACTTTTTTAACCTTTCTTTAAGCCTTTCTTTAATTCATGTTTTAAATGTGATATCATATGGTGTTAGCTAATGTTCATGTGACCTCAAACAATTTATGTAAACTTTGTAAAGTGATATTTAAAAAGCAAATATCAGCTTTAGAACTGGAACACTTACGATTTATAAAGAGCCCGGCCTTACCTGAGTTAAGGTTCTGTGTTCCATCTTACTATATGTGAGAATGACTACAAAAGCAGTAGGCCAGATTTTAGTTCCTTTAAAGTTATGTTCAAAAGTTTTTTTTATCTGTCAAGACTACTAGGATCTCAAACAGGGGATATAATGTATTCCTCAGCCAAAATTCAGGGTAGCTATTAAATGAACTAAATATTTTCACTCTAGTTAATTTTATTTTGTAATTTCCTTATAAGTGATCTAAAGATTCCCTGTTATTATTTTACAGAAATTTTGCATTAAGAACACAACATGGATTAATTTAAGATAATAAGCCATCACCTAAAAGACAGATAGGATAATACAGATCCCATTTAATAAAAAAGATAAATAATTGTAAAGTTATACACATTAAAGCCCAGTACTCTTAATATAAGGGTGTTAAGATTTATTTGTTGGATGTTTAAGATTAAGTTTTAAAATGTTGAAGCCTTGTGAGGGAATTTCTGTACAGTGACATGCTCCAGTTGCTGCAACATTTATTCAGTACTCATGGTCTTTTTTTCTCTCATCGAAGCACCCATCCCCAGATGACTTTACAACCTGTTCTTCCCCAACCAGACTTCAAACCGAACTGACTTCTAAAAGGAAACTCATGTCCCTCATGGCGTGTCTCCTCACATCACCCCCTCTCAGCTCAGAAGAAGCCAAGACAAGTGATGCCCCTTTCTTACAACAATGGAGCCAAAAATAAATAGACTGTCAATATAAGTAATTAATTAAGTCAGATCAAATCAGGGAGACCAGTTTTGGGTGAGTTCAAAAAATGTTGGAGACTGTTACCTGAGGAATTAAAATTCTCTCACTGCTCTTTCCCTACCTTATCAAATATTTGAACGAATACATAAAAAGGGGGGGGGGGAGTGATAGACCCAACCTGATTTTTTTCTTAAAATTGGGAGTCATCTCGCCACAAAGCCATGAAAAGATAATTTCAGCTTTACAATAAGTTACTGCAAATTCTGAACCTGCTTGGAATGCCTGCCTGTGCCTTGAACTCACCCATGCCTGGCTCTCTGACCAGATTGCAGCCCTCTCTGAAACTTTATTGATGCCTCACAAATCCTGGCCTTCCCTGGCCAGATAACGACCTCCTCTGAGGCTCTAAAGACCTTCCTAAATTCTGATGTTGGGGTCAGCAATAATGTAAACTACCATTAGTGTTATGCTCCTCAGAGTTTTGTTATCTGTAACCTCCCTTTTTGTAACTTTCTGGGCTATAATGCTGGGATGCAGGAAAGCTTCGGGTCTGTCTTGTTCCTGCAGTTTTGGGTGGGAGAGGCAGCCCGGCTGGTTGAAATAATAAGCTTGATTTAATTTGATTTTAATTGGAGTAAGTGGTCTTTTCTTGTGTCCTGGTCTAACACCACCAGACACTGAAAACAATTATGATGAGTTCCTGGCCACAAATTTCAGTTCCTGACATTGCCAGTCTCAGTGGCTTCAAACAGCCTCCCTACCCAGTCTCAAAATAAGAACACACACTTGCCATTTTCTGGCTTTCAGTATGCTTAGTGTCCCTGCTGTAGTTTTTTCAGCTCCTGTGTAGCACAGAAGCCTGGAGCTCCAGATCTACAACAGAAAACATAGAAATGGATTAAAAGAATGGCAGGCTCCAGAAACACAAAGACAGGAGAATGTGAAAGCCCACCCATCATCACTGGCTCTGTGTTGATTGGACTGTTCTCACCTAAGAGAGAGATTGGAAAGGGCTTCAGGCACTTCCTCCAAACTGAGGCTAGTAGGTTTACTGTTTGAGTGACAGTAAATTGCATTCAGACCAGAAACAAAGTCACAAAGACTGGTTCTTGGTTGCTTTTTTTGTTGATAAAGGACTGGGGATCAACCATGTGCTGTGGTGCATGACTGTAATCCCAGCAGCTTGACAGGCTGAGGAAGGAGGATTGTGAATTCAAAGCCAGCCTAAGCAATAATAAAGCATTAAGAAACTCAGTGAGACACTGTCTATAAATATAATACAAATAGGCCTGGGGATGTGGCTCAGAGGTCATGTGCCCCTGAGTTCAATTCCCAGTAGGAAAAAAAAAAAAAACAATAGGGATAAGATCAAGAGGTACTCACTACAGAGCCCCATGACAACAGATGAATGCATTCATGGATGGATAGACACAGAGATAGAGTGTTGGGACAGGGTTTCATATTCTCCTGTGATGGCTTTATTTTTTTAATTTGCTGTGAATTGCACTAAGTGCTCAGGACCATATTATTTCATGGCAGAGTTTCCTCCAAATACATGGATCCAGCACTGAGAGAAGTGCATTTGTCATGTATATAAGGATAAATCAATTCATGAATACATATGTGTATATTTTTATAAAAAAGAAATATTACAATTACTTTAAATTTTCTTTAATATTCATGTCCTCTGGTCTTATGAGAAAACAGCTTGAGATTTCAACTCATTATTAATTCCCTGAGGCAGTAATATCCCCACTCCTTTATAAATTAGGAGACACAGTAAAATGCTAAAGTTTCTAGTATTAACATTAATAAAGAAAAAGATGTGGAGTGGGCCCGGTCTCTAGATCTGTCAGTATCCCAGACCCTAGAGTATAAGTAACTAAATAATAATTATGATTGGAGACTAATCATAGGATTTTGTCTTTTTTTTTCTTTTGGTATGGGGTACTATGAGAATATCAGCACAAATCACAGGCATTTATGTCTCTCTGTATATATATATATATATATATATATATATATATATATATATATATATATATATATATTATTTTCATAACTTAATAAATCCCATCAACAGAGTCAACTTTAGATTTAAATGAAAAAAAAAGTAAATCACTATTGCCAAGGTCAAGCCCCAGTACGGATCAAGGGATCCTGATGGACAAGTGGTGTCTGGTGCTGAAGGATAAGTAGCGTCCATGAAAGAAAAGGAGACAGGATGATGGTTTCAAGTTATGAGCAGCCTTCAGAAGGATCTGCTGCCCCTAGAGGGCCTTTATTATTTTTTTGTTTGTTTGTTTTACAGTTTTTTTTTCCTTTTGGTAGTTAATGGTTGGCATCAAAACTTCTTTGGTTTACATAACTTTCAAGAGTTACAATCTTGTCAAACATATGTTAATTATCAAAGATATTAAGCACATTATATAGAATTTTTCGTGTAACTTTGCCAATCATGATTAGTCTTTTACATTTTCACCTCAGTCTCTAGGGGCTCGAATACAAAACTTGACTACCTGTCTCTTGACCTATTATTATCTTTTAACTTTAAATCATACCTATAATTATTCCATTGACCTTTAAATTGAAAATATACTTATAATTATTTGTAAGCTTTCTTTCTCCTAAAGTTCCCATAAATAACACTAAAACAGTGAAAGCCTATTTTTTAGAAGCCTACTACTCTGAACTGTCTCAAAAATATATCTATATTAATTTTACATTATTTTGTTTTTAATTTCCAACTAATTTCCTTTGTTCATATGACCTATTTAACCACTTTCTTAAAAGAGTTTCTTTGATCATTGTTCAAAGTATACCAATCCTCATGTCTTTGTGATCTTTAATTAAAAGGCAGGCTCTGCACCTCAAACCATTTGTCATTTTCATTAACTATTTTTTTCTATTTTCTTTTTTTAATTTATTTTTTAGTTTTCAGTGGACACAACATCTTTATTTGTATGTGGTGCTGTGAATCGAACCCAGGCCACACGCATGCCAGGTGAGCGCGCTACCACTTGAACCACATCTCCAGCCCTTGTTTCCTATTTTCATCATGAATTCCTGTGTAAAGTAAGAGAGTATGTTAGTTGGAGGAATATATGTCACAAAAGTGTGACTTTAGGATTGGGGGCTTAGAGTAAATTGTTAATTTTTTCTCAGGAAACTTGATTTGAAATCTTTTCCCCATAAACTTCTTGAGAAATAAAACTATTTTGTGTCCTCCGAGATATTGAAACACATCTCAGGGCATGTCTTAATTGTACCCTTAGTCTCATTCTGGGAGTTTTCCTGCAATCTCAAGTAACACATACTTTTATTATTGATTGATGTATACCCTTTTATTTATATCATGAGTATCATAAACAAAGCACTTAACATTCCTTATGGTTCCAGATTCCATATGGTTCTGCTCTGCCCCAGCATCCCGCAGTGTGACTGTGTCAGTGGGTTCAGGAACACTTCACCACAAACACTATCTATAAGTCACCATATGACTTCATATGACTTCTGTGAACCTTGTGATTGAATCTTGGCACCCAGTCTATAGTATTGGAATAGTTATGTATCACTGGATATTAAGTCATTGTATAACTTATCGGCACATTTGAACCCTGAGCCAAATCCCCATCCCTATTTTATATTTTATTTAAAGAAAGAGTCTCACTAAGTTTCTTAGCACCTGATGTTCACTGAAGCTGGAATTGAACTCATGATCCTCCTGCTTCAGCCTGACAAAATACTGGGATTGATTTCAGTGTGCACCACTGCACTCGGTTCTGTTCACATATTTAATGCCAGCATTCCCTCTCTGCATTGTCAACTATTTTATTTTTTCTATTCAACATTCCAAATGAATGCAGTATTTTTAATTTTTTTGAAAAGAACTTCATTGCAGTTTAAAGATTTTGCTTTCTCTTTGTGAGCATTTTACATGAGAGAAAAGAAGACAAGTAACTTGAAAATTTAAAAAATAAAAACAATGTCTGTCTCCTCCCTCTGTCTTCCCAGGCACATTCACCTAATCAAAATGTCTGATTTAAAATTTTTCTTTTATTACGTTCCTGTGTTATGCATCCTCATTCTAACCTCCCATATTGTGTTAAATGGGGGTTTCATAACTGCCTGATAAAATTGTGAAGAGATATCATATCTAAAGTCTGTTGAAGTTTCTAGTGAATATCGTTCTTTTTTTTTTCTTCCAGAGAGCAGTATAAAGTATGAAGTTAAGGCACTTAAGGAAGTCTCTGAGAGCCGTTCAGATGTCAATGATCTTTTAGTTATACAGGGCTGGGACCCTCTGGGAAACTGAGGTACTGTGAAGACCATGCCCCTTAAAATGCAGTTTTTTTTCCAATGAAGACATAAAGTTCTCAAACTTATCGATCAGAGTAGCAACCAATTAGTTTATTAGAAGTGAAGTGAAAGAGGAAAAAGATGACACTCTGAAGAGAGAGAATTTTCTGTCTGAAAAGAGAACATGTCTCTCTTGCAGGCTCTCTTGCATTCCAGTTTTCTTCGAGATCTAAACAGAGATTCCAAAGGGTCCTTCCCAGGTACAGTTCTTGATTTTGTACTGATAGTTAGAATAACATAAAACTCTCAAGTATTCACTGCCCTGACAACTTTAGGTTAATTAGATTCATGCTCACTATTTCTAAATTAACTCATAAGCAAAATTGTTGCAGATTTTTTGGTTATTAAGAATTACCCTTGTTTCTCTGTTTTTCAGAATCTGGTCTTTAGCACAGTCAAAAAATTCTCCTGTTTAGAGTAACATAGGTTGCTTTTATAAACATAATTTTGAAACTGCATTTCTCCTGCAGATAACAGTTTGTTAAGGAATGTGACATATCCTGTCCAGCTAAGCCAGAAAGGATGCAAGTAAATTGCTTCATAGAAAATAAAGAATGGGGTCAGTATGTTGGTCCTATTCATTTCTTTCTTTATTTGTTTGTTTGATTATGGTATTGTGTGTTGAATCCAGAGCTAGCCTACCACTGAGCTACATCGCCAGCCCTATATTTATATTTTATTTAGAGACAAGGTCTCACTGATTTTGTTAGTGTCTCTTGGAGAAGTTACTAAGACTCGCTCTAAGTTCATAATCTTCCTGCCTCACCCTCCCAAGTTACTAAAAATACAGGCATGTGGCACCATTACCAACCTAACATTTATCTAAAAAAAGTACTTCATTTTTTTTTACCAGGTTCTGTAAATAATACTATAATGAAAATAGACATGCAGTGGTTCTATGATGTAATAACTCCAGTATTTTTTTAGATTCATACCCAGAATAACATCTAGTGGAACATAAGCCTTTTTTTATTTTAACTTTCTGAAGAACCTTAATACCATTTTCAAAAATAGCTTTATTCAATTGATATTCTCACCAATATTTTTTTCAACTGAGTCTTTTTATATGATGCTTGCATGCTCTGGAGTACCTATTATCTTTCAGATTTTTATATTTTAGTTCTTAATATTTTATTTACTTTTTGTTAGTCATAGATAGACAAATTACTTTTATTTTATTTATTCATTTTTATGTGGTACTGATTCTTAAATATAGTGCCGCTGATGTGCTGTGCAAGCACTCTACAACTAAACCAGAACTCTATCCTCAGTCTTTGAGATTTTAAGCATAGGCATTCTGACAACACTGCACAAAGTGCAGGATACTTTTTATTTTATTGATACTTTAAATTACTGATGCAAGTGTGTTATATTCCAGGATTTCAAGTAGCCAGAGGAAGAGTGTCCTGTAAATATTTTCTGTGATGAAATGAAACAAGGATCTGCGATTTGTAAACTTTGTTAACACTACTGCTGAAAATTTTTGTCTTTGGAAGTGTTACAAACAATGCAAATCCAACGGCTTGAAATACATCAAGATTTGCCCATGCTCGTCTCTATTGCTTTTACCAATTGAAAGTTTAAGATATTCTCCCTTGAACAGAAGTTGCTAATGTTAGACATTCAGTGCATGGAGAAACTTATTCTGAAAACCTACTGGTAGGCCTGGAATTATTACTGGTGTAAACAAGGGTAGGTCAGGTCTCAGAAAGTGCTCAAATCTTACTGAGTCTATCAGGAGATTGATTAATTTTCCCCTTTTGTACCCTTTATTGATTCAAGAGTGAAGTAATTCTTCCAACAAGAGAAGTTAGTAAAACCACTGGTAAATCTCTTTTTGGGACAAACTGACACCTTTGAGATGTAATTTTTCTGCCTTGACTTCAGGTTGTGAAACAAATCAAAAGACTTACTTGGTCATAGAAGAAAACCACTTTGTAATTTTCACATTTACATTTCACTTCTTCTTTAACCAGTGGATAAGTTAAGATAAAAATTACAGAAAATTTTAAAGTCAGTTTATATATTATCTCAATCTCCCCTTATTTAAGGTGCCTTCAAACTTGTAGGAATATTTCTCAAATATGTGGCACTTCAGTAAACAACTCAAATGCCCATGTGTACCCTAGCTTTTTCTACTCATTTGATTGTAGATATTCTTTCACTTGTCCAATGTATGTAAATCTCATAATTCATTTATGACTTTGTCAAAGTAACACACATAACATGAGTAAATGTGTATTAATATATTAGTAAAGAAAGGGTGGGTTAAAAGCCTTCTATTTTGCTCTATTTCTGTTATAGTCCAGCTGTGACGTGTTCCCCAAAAGCTCATATGTGAAACAATGCAGGAAGGTTTGGAGGAGAAATGATTGGGTCATAGCTTTAAAGTCCTCAGTGAATTAATCCCTGAATGAATTAACTATGTGGTAACTGAATTGATAGTGTGTGGCTGAAAAAAGTGAGAATTGGGGATAGAGCTTTGGAATCTAAATTTGTATATTCTCCCCAAAATGAA
The DNA here is from genome assembly GCF_048772815.1 of Callospermophilus lateralis. Classification (NCBI taxonomy): domain Eukaryota; kingdom Metazoa; phylum Chordata; class Mammalia; order Rodentia; family Sciuridae; genus Callospermophilus; species Callospermophilus lateralis. Next base: position 200,278 of record NW_027514406.1, read on the forward strand.
TCTGTCTCTTTACTGTTATCACTATGTCAGTTGATTCCCTCTACCACACCCTTTAGCCATAATGTTCTGCCTCACCTTGAGCCCTGAGAAATGGAGCAGTATTCTATAGGCTAAGACATTTGAAACCCTAAGCCTGTAAATAAACTTTTATTCCTCTACAATTTCTCTGGTCAATTTGTTAGTCACATTGTTGAAAAAGGGAACTAAAACAACTTCTAACTTGATCTCTCCTTAATATCTGCTCTTTGTGATGATTTTGAACCCAGTACCTTACATATTCTGCAAACAAACGCTCAGGAAAATGTGACCCATCTAACTTTAGATTGTATTGTATTATCTATTTACTTCTAGCCTTATTTTTGATACGGATAGGCTTAGACCATTTTATTTATCTTAAAAATACAAGAAATTACATGCATATGGATTCATCTTTGTGTTTGGTTCATACTATGACTCCTTGGATTTCAGTATTGTATTATACATTCATTATATACATCAGTTTCTCTTAATGATACTAATAGTTCATTTGATTCTCTGAAGCATAGGTTTTGGAGGTATTTCATAAATACTTTTCATTCCATGTAATTTTTTTTCAGTCTCTTTCTTTTAATAGAGAAGCATGCTGAAATTTCTTTGTTAATGTTTTTTTTTCTTAGTTGTAATCATAATAACTTTATTTTATCTATTTACTTTTAGGTGATGCTGATGATTGAACCCAGTGCCTCATATGTGCTAGGTAAGCACTCTACCATAACCCCAGTCCTACATGCTAAAATATTGATGAAAATGTTACAGATTTCATTCAAGGAAAATTGTTTTCTTTGTAGTGATGTATAGTATCTAAACACATGTGTGTAATTGGTTTTTTTAATATCCTAATTCAAGTTTTATTTACCAGTAAATTCTACATATTTCCCTTTAAAATGTATATGCAATGTGTGAAGTAGTATCAAAAAGTTACCTTTATATAATACTGATGTGGTGTTTTTTACTGTTTGTTAGGCTGAATGTAGTGTGGCAAAAAATGTGTCTTGACAGTAGAAACCACTTTACTCACACTTTATTATTTTTACGTTTCTTATGTGCACATTATATTTTCTTTCACCTTACAGATTTCAACTCTATGGACCATGCAGCTCTTCTTTTATATATTATTATGGTTTTTAAGAGCAGTCATATTTATAAGTTAATGTTACCAGTGGGGAAGTGTCATGTCCTTCAATAGGCACACATTTTTTTACAAAAAGATAGCCACTTATAATTAATCTGTAGTTCATGAGAACTTTTCACTCCACATCTTCATGAATACTGTTTAATTTTATGTATTTGGTTATATTTTATTTTTTATGAGTACTGAACCCTTAGATATCACCTGTATAAAGAGAATATTCAAGTTATTTGACTGTTCTTCTCATGATGTCCTTGTCTTTTTCTTCCTGAATGTATTTATTCATGCATCAGGCAATTTATCTTACCTGTTACTTTGTGCCATTTAATGTTATAACTTCATTTATTGATTATTTTAATGCCCAATTTATTAATTTGTTTAACATTTTGTTTTGTGCAACTTTGAAAAGAAATAAGTTTCCCATTGCTGTGTGCTTCTTATGACTGAAATCAAGGGTGCCTTTCCATTCAAAACTAGACTCTAGTCTTAATATTATATGAGACAGAGTCTCAATAAGTTGTTAATCATCTCTGTGAAATTTCTTTTATTATTATTATTGTTGTTATTATTTATATGAGGCAGTGGAATGCATTATAATTTTATTACACATGTAGGTCACATGCTTTATGTCTCTTGCTGTATACAAAATATATTCACATCAATTTGTGTCTTCATAAATGTACTTTAGAGAATGGTTTTCATCAGATTCCACCATAATTGCAAACCCTCTGCCACCTCTCTTCTCCCCTACCCTGCTACCCTATCTAAAGTTTGTCTATCCCTCTCATGTCCCTCCCTACACCACTATGAATCAGTCTCTTTGTATTAAAGAAAACATTCAGCATTTGTTTTTGGGGGATTGGTTTTGTCATAACTTCTTAAGCAGTTGATACTATGAGCAATACCAACACATTCACAATAAAACTTACTTTTTCTTATAGTAACTATTGAATGTTTTATAATTACATATTGACTATCTTTGAAAGACTTATTATGTTGCACTAAGCAAGATTAAAATCACTTTGTGTGTGTTTGTGTGTGTGTGTGTGTGTGTGTGTGTGTGTGTGACACAGATACCCCATAGATATAAAACTATTTAGAAAGGATAGCAATTTTGTACTCCTCAGCAGTGGAAACTTTCATTTTTCATTGTCTAATTGTAAAGATTTTTTTTAAAGATTCTGTTTTAGGGATAGGATTATGGCTCAATAGTAGGGTGCTCACCTAGTACATGAGAGGCATTGGGTTTGATCCTCAGCACCACATTAAAATAAAATAATAATAATAATAAATGATATTGTGTCCACTAACAACTAAAAAAATTTAAAATTCTCTTTTTGGTACACTGATCTCTCTAAGTTTATAACATACAATAATGTGTTGCATAGTGATCTTTTAGTCAGTGATGGAATTTATATACAACAACAGCTACAATATATAGCCTAAGATTGTAGTAGTATACAATCTAAATTTCAGTATACAGTATGATATTTGCAAAAATGGAAAAGTCATTTTGAGTGCATTTCTTAGAGTGTATGCCTGTCTTTTAATGAGGCATTTTTATACACATACTATACATTACAAGAACTGATATAATTTTTGTATGACTGTTATATCTCAGATTTACCAAAGCATGCATGAAATTTTATTTGTCTATCAAAGATGAAGAATTTGACACCACTGACACATTAATGGTCATTACTGGAGATTAGTTTATTTTGAATATTATATTATTGTTGTTGTTATTATTATTATTATTATTATATGGTATTGAACTCAAGGGCACTGAACTCATGAGCAACATTGCCGCCTTCATTTGCATTTTATTTAGATATAGGCTTTCAGTGAGTTGCTTAGTGCCTCCCTTTCGCTGAGGCTGAGTTTCAAATTATGATCCTTCTGCCTCTCCTACCTTGTTAGTTTCACAAGATTCTTACCTGCTTTTTTCTTTGACATCACATGCCTGCTATCCTCTCATGCTGTTCATTGCTGGACTCAGCAGTTTTAGATATTCTCCTTTTCACATTTTGACACCATTGTTGGCAGATCCAAGATCTTTAATTACATAGTCCTTAATACACAGTTTCTCATTTTGACTCCTTGGTGTTCATGCTCATGAAGAACTTGAAAAGTGTTCAACAGATATCTATAAATGGTATAAAATGTGAAGAAAAAAAATCTATAAAAAAAGTTAAAACATACTAACATTTATCTTTGGATAAATAATAAATTGTGAATTAAGGTAGCACCAGCACTATCTTATGGAGAAAAGTAAGCATATTCCAAGAAAGATAAGGAAAAAGTAATGAGAGAAACAATAGAATAAAAATACATTTTTACTTTGAGAAATTGATTTTTGAGAACTTTCCAGCTAAATCTGGCACATAATTTTATAGGGGTAAGAGACACCCATGAAATTGATGCCTCACAAGTATCTAAACAAACTCATGGTAAGGAAACCTTTGACAGTAATACCTATAAAGCATGAGAATGAATCAAAGAAGGGTGATGAATACTCCTCTGTAAAAGTGCTTATAAAACATAATTTTTCATTGAATCCTAATGTAAAAGATTATTTGTGTGCATAGTGACTAGATAGTACTTTTTTCAGATGTACAAAAAGGGTAAGATGCTGATTAAAGTCACATCTTCTAGCTAGAATCATATGGAAGAGAACATAATTAATATATAGAAAGAATGCTGTTTTATTTTTGGTCCTATTATTTATTTGTATTTGAACTTAATCTTCCACTAAAGTGATATGCAACTCAAAATAATACAGTTATTTCTCTGAGTCCCTCATTTCTTGACTATAGAATGACAAAATTTAGATTTTGCCATTTCTTATATTCTTTACACCAGAAATCAGAGGGCTAAAAGTTACTTTAACTATACTTGGAGTTGGGGTTTTGGCTCAGAGAAAGAGCACTCACCTAGCATGTATGAGGAATGCAGTTTAATGTTCAGCTCCATACAAAAATAAATAAATAAATAAATAAATAAATAAATAAATGTATTTTGTCCACCTACAACTAAATAATAAATGTTAAAAATTACTGACTGATCTTTACTCAGACAATAATATTTTAACTTTACGTCTTTTATAAACAGTTCCATGAAGGGGCTGGGGTTGTGGCTTAGAGGAATATCACTCACGTAGCATATGTGAGGAAATGGGTTTGATTTTTTGCACTACATATAAATAAATAAAATTCTCTATAAAAAACACCATGACACAAATCAAAAGAAAATGAGACTATTTATTTATTAAAGAATATTTAATAACACTGACTTCTCAGGAGAGTTTTGGTTTACACTTAGACCAGCACAAAAAAAATTCGAGAGTTCTGTCAGAATTATGATTCTTTGTCTTACAAAAGTAGAGGATATATTTCAATCAGTGTATATACTTTTTGTTAGCTTAAAAAATAACTTTTTACTATGTAATTATATACTATTCTTAAGAGTCATGAATTTTTGGTGGTTGTTCCAAGATTAATATATAAATAATAAATTCTACATTGGAAAACATTTTAAGGTAGTATTTGTTTTAAAAAATTGGTAAACTGGGTAGTCATGGTGGTGCATGACTGAAATCTCAGTGGCTTTGGAGCTAAAACAGGAGGATCACAAGTTCAAAGCAAGCATCAGCAATGGCAAGATACTGTGCAACTCATTGAAACTGTCATAAATGGAATACAAAATAGCCCTCAGAATGTGACTCTGAGTTTAATCTCTATGACCCACCCCCCCAAAAAAAATTGCTAAAATCCCAGGAGCATGCCTGTCATACCACCTGCTTGAGAGGCAAAGGGAAGAGGAGAATTAAAAAAAAAAAAAAAAAAAAAACAGGCTTAGAAACATAGCAAAACCCCACGCAACTTTGTCATAACCCTTTCTGAAAATTAAAATAAATAAATAAATAAAATTTGGGGGATGTGACCCGGTGGTAAAGTGTCCCTGTGTTCAATCCATAAATTCTCCAAATGGTAAACTAACTATCATGCAAATGAAAACAACAAAATATATTTATATTTTTAAAAATCATTTAGTTAATACATGCATTCCATTTTCAGATGCCACACACAAGCAACCAGATATCTAAAAACAGGTTTTATATTAAAGTTATGAAACTTGCAAATGTCTCTCAAAACTAGATCAAGACTTCTCAGCAGACTAGACACTTTCTATTGAGCTGCTTGTGCTATCACTTGGATGCTTCTTAACTAAACTTTTCCTAGATAAAAAAAAAAAAAACTGCAAAAAAAATTTAAAACTAACAGGGATATCCTCCATGCAAGCCTCATAGATATGCACACATATATGTCTTGATATTATATACCTCTTTTTGCCACTTCATAAATTATAACATTTTAGTGACAAATTGAATGGAAGAAACACTTTATAATCGTATGTCATGGGTGAGCTGTATTTGGTCCTGTAAGGAACAAGATTTATCTGTTAAAAAATTAGGGTTACTACTCTCTGAACAGAAGGATAAGAACTGTCATGAAATTCAGACATTTCAATGATTCACTGAAGACAATTTATTTATTCATTTATTTTAGGTACCAAGTTTTTTCATTTCTAACCAATAATCTGGACATGTCTCCACTTTTTTAAATCTCTTTTTGTTAGACTTTTAATCATGTAATGACATGAGACAGCGATTATGTCACAAAGAATGATAAATATATCATGGCAATCCCCATTTCAAAACCGTACAATGATATCACCATTCAGATATCTGTGACTTGTGAATTTTTACTGTGGAAATTATAATTGTTTTACTGTAGGTGACTGAGCATTCAAAACTAATAGTCACATTTTAAACAAATCCATAAAATTAATTATTATTATTAAATTTTATTAGGAATTTTGATTTGATATGCTCTAATATTATTATTAGAGCATAGTGATTAATTTTATTGATAGTTGAATAATAATAATTAATTTTATTGTTTTAAAATTTTAATACATTTACCAAGTTAAAATACATTATTTCATTCACATTTTAACATATTAAGTATGAGCAACTATGATTGCAAGAGTTTTTTGTTTGTTTGTTTGTTAGTTAGTTTTTGTGTTGTTGTTGTTGTTGTTTTTCAGAAAAGCCTTTAAATGAAAAAAAAAAAATAACTGAATTGGCAATTTCAGGTGGATTTCCCAATTTTTCACAGAACAATTAATTAAGGCACTGGGTGATGGTCACTGCACCCAGACATCATTTTCAATATAGACCTAGAACATTATCAGGAGAGCATGTCAAGATTTACAACATCAAACAAGGGTTAGATATAAATATAGATATTAGGCCAGGGTAAAGAGCTCATGAATTACATCTTGGAGCATTTCAAGTAAAACATCTGAACATATACTTTAAAATTTAAATGAATACATAAATTAAGACTGAAATATTTCACAAAAATTTTATAACTGAAATATTAGATCATTATTTCATGCAGAGCAACTTGTAAATTACAGAGCAGACATCAATTGTAAATGATCCAAATGCTAATGAAAGTTAAATGATAAACCTTGTTCTAAAAGATAAGCATTGCAAATCTAAAAATAAAAAATTCTCAGAAATTTGAATTATTACGAGAGGTATGAGAGGTGACATGATGCTGCATGTGGAAAATTCTACAACAGACCTATGTGACGTGGTCACAGTCAAAACACAGGTGCATTAAATTATTTTATGAAATTACCTTCACACCATGTATAAAAACTATCGGAAAATTATAAATTTTTGAAAATTACAATGCCATCCACAAGATATTTCTGTCTGTCTGACTCTTAAAATAAAGTTATTATATCTAAATCTCTTTGAATATTCTCATTTGAAGCATTTGGATAAAAAATATTGAATTCTAACAAGTGAGGACTTAACGACACTAATGAAACACTCAGAACATGGGTAAGTATCAAAATAATTACACTAAATGAAATAAGTTAGACACCAAAAACGGTATTGAGTAGTTTGATTTATTTAAATTCTTGATGATATGAGTTTAAGGTACAAAAACAGCAGAAGAAGAAATATTCCTGAGAATGTGGAAATTGATCCATAGGGTATACTTATATCAAAACATACTCATATGTAGGATAAATGTGTGTGCATAATTCTAAGTGTACCTAAATGAAGCTATTAGAACATTTTAGCTATTAAAGCAAACTTTCATTTCGTTGACAACTACTCATTACAAATGTAAGAGTTACCCTTTAACATTTTCTTACGTTGCAAAGCAATCCACATTAGATTTAACTAAAAAAAAAATAAAAGACAAAAACTCTGTTAAAATAAATTGAACACTCCAAACCTTGTGTTTATGAGAAACCAATGGCCACACTGAGCTTCTCAGTTATGGACCTTTGCTCTCTGCAGAGCTACAAACACCATCTTCACCATTACTTCAAAACCTTAGAATGTTTTCTCTTGAAAGCAGTTGTGGTGAGCAGTAAACTGGTAGCATGTCATACTGGTTTTTCTAATTTATTCATTTCCTTATTATTTTTGAAAGAAAGCCTATTTAGCGTCCTCTATGTCTTGAGATTTGTAGGCCTTGGTTTTATTTGGAGGGGATGATGGTATAGAGATAATACAATGCTCTTTGGATTTGACAGGAGGAAGAATGAAAAGACTCTCTACACCCTGTGTTTTCAGGGATGTGCTATAGGAGAACCATCAAATTTCTGTTTTCCATTGTGAAGTTGAGTTGATTTCCCACTTTGTTATAATTTAGAAGATGCAGAAAATAAAGGGGATAATGAGAGGTGCTTGGGTCCATGTTGACTAGGTGGCAGATGAGGTAATGGGTAGAGTTTGCTATAGAGTTCAACTTATTGAAATAAGTATATGTGGGTGCTGAGAGACTGGCTTAGTATCACTCTGAGAATATGTGCTTTGCTAGTTTGCAGAAATGGAAAAAAAAGAGGCTATATATAGCACAAGGCAAGTATATGTGTTAGGTTTCTCAGAGCAGGAAACAAACCAGACCTCTGTGTAGGGAACTAGGCAAAGGGAATTGGCCTATGTTCCTGTGTGGAGGGGAGGTTTTTCTGTAGAAGACCAAGCCACCTAAAAATTGCTAGCCTCGGTACCTGTACTTTTCCATATTGCCCTTAGTTAACTGGCTCTCTCTTGACTCCACCTGCAAACCAATACTACACCTTCTATGGTATAAATGCCAGTGCATTTTCCTACACTAATCACACCTCCCTTTATGAATCTTCCATCATTCTTTAATTACAGTCTGCCCTGAGATAGTAGGGGTGCCATCCATCAAGGCCAGTTCACTGCAAACACCATAGTTTCTACCTATCACCAACTCACTATCAATAACTTCTTAACAAACAGAAAGTACCTGTAAAGGCTCAGTGCTATCACTATACAACACTTGAATGTTCAAAGTCAGTCATATTATCAATGCAAAACAAAAGGTCAACCACCAAAATCTACTTCTGTCAAATGTTATTTTCTTTGAAGGTAGTGTTTTAATTTTCTTTTAAAATGAATTATTAAATTTTTCAGTATACCTTTATGTATGAATAAGATGTTGGGGATTGCTTAATTTATAACACCACTTAATGACCTAATATTTATGTTATTATTTTTTAATGTATTCATTTCTTAAATTATTTTTTAAATATGATAACATAATGCATTACAATTCATGTTACATGTATTTATGCTGGCCTTATGCTCTATATAACCTCTTTTTCCCCTTTTTTTCCAAACTAGCAAAACACATATTCTCAGAATGATACTGTGCCAGCCTCTCAGCATGCATACATTCTTATTGCAATAAGCTGAACTCTAAAGCAAAACAAACCCATTACCTCATCTGTCACCCAGTCAACATGGACTAAGCACGTATCATTATCCACTTCATGTTCTGAAATCTTCTAAATTTTAGCAAAAGTAGAATATCAACTCAACTTCCTTCATTTATTACATGTATTGAACACAATTTTTCATATCTCTGGTTCTACACATAGTAGATTTATATCTTGTGTGGCTTCATACATGTACTTAGGGTATTGATAACAATTACATTCCACTGTCCTTTTTACCTCCATGCCCCCTTCCTTCCCTTCTCTCCACTTTTATCTTTTCCTTATCTGAAGTTAATCTAATCTTTCCATTCTGTTCCCTAACACATAATGCTATGAATTAGCATCCTTACTGAGAAATCATTTGGTGTTTGTTTTAGGGTGATTTGTAAATTTTACTTAGCATTATATTCTTCAGCTCCATCAATTTTTTCTGCAAAAGCCCTAATTTTTTTCCCTTTAATGGCGAGTAATATTCCATTGTGTACATATACTACATCTTTTTCCATTTATCTACTGAAGGGCATCTATTATGGCTACACAGTTTAGCTATTGTGAAATGTGCTGCTATAAGTATTGATGTGACAGTGTCCCTGTAGTATGCTGTTTTTAAGTCTTTTGTGTAAGAACAAGGATTGGGATTGCTCTGTCAAATGGTTCCATTCCAGTTTTTTCAAGGAATCTCCATACTGCTTTCCAGATTGGCTGCACCAATTTGAAGTCCCACCAGCATTGTATGAGTGTGCCTTTTACCACACCCTCACCAACAATTATTGTTGTTTTTTTCTTAAATGACTGGAGTAAGATGAAATCAGAGTAGTTTTGATTTGCATTTATCAAATTGCTAGACATGTTGAGCAATTTTTTATATGTGTGTCAATTGATTGCATATCATCTTTTGAGAATTGTCTGTTCAGTTATTTGGCTCATATATTGATTGGGTTATTGTTGTTTTGGTCAGCAAATAGTGCTAATTTGAGTTCTTCCTTACTTATCCATATGCCTTTAATTAATTGTCAGCAAATAGTGCTAATTTGAGTTCTTCCTTACTTATCCATATGCCTTTAATTAATTTTATTTGTCTAATTGGTCTGGCCAGTGTTTCAAGAATTATGTTAAATAGAAGTGGTGGAAACGGGCATCCCTGTCTTTTTCCAGTTTTTAGAGGAAATGCTTCCATTTTCTGCCTTGGTGTCCTAGAATGGTGCTCCCCAATCTTGTGGCCATTGTCCATGTAATCCATCAAATTGACAAACTCAGCTTTTTTGTCACAGGATCTATATGCCAAAATATCATGTGCTTGAAGCTACTGAATTAGGCAGGATAGACATGGAACATTTCCATAATCGCAAAAGTTATTGAATGATGATGTTCTATAAATCACCAGGAGCAAATATTATGGATAATATGACCTATTGAGAGTTCAAATCTAGTACCTTTCAACAAATACCTTGCTAACTGTGTTCCAATATAAATTTTTTGTTAAAAAAGAATAAATAAATAAAATAGAGTGGTGTGGATACAGCTATCAGGTGCTACATTAATGAATTCTGTTTTAGAGCATCCACCAGGTTTTACCTGGCCTCTTCCAATCACAGGATTTCAAGCACATCCCTGGAAGGCCCCCTCCCATTCTGGTAAAGGCCAGTGACTCTTATGGTGTCCTTTGTCGAAATCCCTCTTACCTTCTAGGCTAATGAGGAAACTAGCCAATCAGGAAACCACTACCCGCGCCACTCCAGATAATTCTTGTGCATGGGAATTCATAGCCATCCTATGAGTATGAAGCTGCTGGCATTGGTACCACACTTAGAAAACCACTGCTCCAGCAGACTCCAACATCTAGGACATTGGGGTGTTTTCATAAAAGGTCCTAGTAGAACATGACTCAAGACCACTTAGTTATAAGCTGGGGATGCTGCTGAAATAAGACACAAACCACCACCAACAACAACAATAACAATAACATAAAGCCCTCTACATTTATGTGGGGATTTTTCTCTAAAAAAGACATTGAATTTTTTAAAATTATCACATCTCCATATGGCTTCTGCCAATAAACCCCTCAATGATAAACAGTTTTTTAAAAGAATATTTTCAGAAATACTTTTTGAGGAAGTAAAGAACAACCTACTTGGGAACAGTATAGAATGTGAGCACTTTTTTACTCGATTATAACATAAAATTCTACTGAAGCTGTGGCAAAGACCCTTCACAGACTTCAAGAACAGACAGGAGATTTCCTCCTGCTCACATGCTCTCAAGTCACAGCTGCACCCAACTTGGAATCTCTTGAGGCAAAGAATGCCCAAAAGGTCATTGAACTAGCTGTTCTGTCACAAGGGGGGAATATATACCATAAATTACCAAATAATACATCTAATAAAACTAATAATTACAAAATGCTATCTTTAACATTGTTTGATTGAATTTAATTTTGAATGAAAGTGTTTAATCTTTAGTACACCATATTTATCTTATTGCTGATAGATGAGATTTTACTGCCAGAAAGTGATAACTTAATGATCTCTGTTAAAGAATGCAAGTCCAAGGAGACTTCAAGAATCAATTATTTATAAGCAGACGTGGTGCTGTGTCCCCATGTAAAGGTAGCAAAACTCCTGTAATGAGGTGGATGCACCCCTGCATCACCTGACCACATTGATCTCATCTGAAAGAGATCAGAAGTATGGCACAACCTTGAACCTCGAAAAACCTTAGAGAGGCGAGGCCACAATGATGTCTTAGAGTCAAGTTCATGGAATACTGCCTTCATGGCATACATTAAGAGTGCCTGAGTGGCAACACACTACCCCATGCTAGGTTGTGTGAAGAGCAAAATACTTACCCCTTAGGCACAGCCCTGGGCATGAGGCTATGTGTTGAATTCCCTGCTCTTGCTCCATTGCTCACTCCTTGATTGGTCACTGCAGAAATTGCATTGGTGGCTGCCTGTAATCTGCTAAGCTACTGCCTGAGTATATATACATGGTAACTTCACAATAAAATGGGACCTGTTTCCTGCTTGATGTCCAGAGGTCTTGATTAGTGACTTCACAGACACAGTCTCTTCTACAATTTTCCATGAAACCCCTTGCTGGACGAGAAAGAGCACACATATACATTAGTACATAGCATTTGTCTTTTTTTGAAGGATCAAAAAAAATCCTTGTAATGTGACTCTCCTCACCTCCAATGAATGTCAGTATGTTTGCATTTCCATCACCACATCTTCGATATTTGGATATTTACTCACTTAGTCTTTGTACCAGAGAAGGATTTTCTTCCATTAGAAATGACAGGGTGATCTTTGCTTTTTTTTTAAGCATTTATTAGGGTGGAGATAATGAAAAGAACTTTCTGTATCCTGCCATTTTCTACGAATGACAGTTCCTTCATACTATTTTAAGCAGGATTCAGCTTGTCCATGAGTCCCTTTTTTTTTCTTTTAATCTATGCAGAAAGTTTTACTTTTCTTCATGCTGCTTTTCACATCATACCTACAAGTCAACTGATGGAGCTATGCTGAGTGAGAAAAAAATACCAATAAATTGATATTAGGTAGGCCTACCAACATCTTCTATGGAGGTTGTAACAACTGAGTTGTTGCCTCAGATTATTGGGAGAAAATAAATTCAGTTTAAACTCACTAAGCTTGTAATATTGTAACCTAAATTCACTCTCCACAGAGAATTTTAGGTCCTCCAAGGCATCTATTCACCACAGGATTCTTCAAAGTAACCATGGATCCACTAGCTACAACATAAACCAGGGGATCATCGCATAATTTATTTGAGACCAAACCAAACCAGTAACTGTTCCTCTTCTGCAGGATTCAACACCCTCACCATGAGAGTCATATTCACTAATGAAAAAAAAAACCTAGTACAATTTTCAACTGCATTGACCATATGCATTTTGATTTTGATCAAAGTATTAATTTAATCACTAATGAAATATTTTAACTGAAAAAAATCATGATATACACTTTTAAAAGTATTTATTTTCTAAATGTTTATTTTCTAGATGTAGGTGGACACAATATCTTTATTTAATTTATATGTGACACTGAGGTTTTAACCCAGTGCCTCACATGTGCTAGTTGCTCACTCTACCTCTGAGGCAAAATCCCAGTCTCTCATGATATACACTTTGATGTCTACGTTTTTGTTTAAAAGAGTGTTTTGATTCTTCCATGTTTTTCTGTGGATAAGCAGTTTAATTATTTTATTTATTCTATTTATTTATTTTCTTTGCACCTGTAATGAAACCCAGGGGCACTTCATCACTGAGCCACATCCCTAGCCCTTTTATCTTTTTTTTATTGAGACAGAATCTTCCTAATTTTCTTAGGACATTTCTGAGTGGCTGAGGCTGGATTTGAATTATGATCCTCCTGCCTCAGCCTCCCAAGCTTCTGGGATTACAGGCATCATTTTCAGTATGTTTAAATAATTTGACATTTTATGAATATTTAAAAAAACGTGCCGAACATTTGGAATCTTTAGTTGTAGGCAAATTTTGAAATGGGCACAAACACTGGTAGGATTAACTAGTTCTTGTGTTCTATTCTATATATACAACAATATATGATATGATTCAAAATTACTAGAAGAAAGTAAATGTGATAAACAAAATGAGAAATGATAAGTATTTTAGGAGGCAAAATAATAATTACAGATCAGCGGGGAAAACTTAAGGGCCCCTCCCAGCTCTCCTGTGAGCGCAATAGCCAGACCGAGGGCGGCACGGGAGACGGCGGGAGCTGCGGCTGCGGCGAGGGAGCCGGCGGCAGCCGGGGCAGTGGCACGGGAGCCGGCCGGAACCGGCGGGAGCCGCAGCAGCGGCGCGGGAGCTGGTGGTAGCCGCGGCGGTGCTGGCACAGGAGCCGGCGGGAACCGCGCGGCGCGGGACTCCCAGCTACCGTTCCCACCAGTGCTGACAACTGAGGTCTCTTGGACCGAATCGCCTTGGCGTGGGACTCACGGCTACCGCTCCCACCAGTGCTGACAACTGAGGTCTCTTGCATCAGATACGGGGGCGTGGCTACCAGAAGGTAAGCAAGTTTGCTGGGGGTGCTCAGCCCCAAGCTCTACAAACTAAGGGCCTGAGGGAGGCAAACAAGGAGAGTGTGCCCAGGCACTAATGAAACAGCTGCTCCACGCGTGTGCAAGGTAGGCAAAACTGTGACCACCGACAAAACAGGCCCAGTGGACTGCCAGACACATCGCTCAGGTGGGGGGGAGGGGCAGAGCCGCCGGGCGCCTGCAAGTTACGCAGACCTGCGAATCACCAGCTGATCAGACCCAGCAACCCCGGAGCGGCAGAGCCACCCCCGGGCCTGCAAGGTAGGGGCACTTGCCACCCACTGGCAGGTCAGGCCCAACAAACTGCGGAGGGGCACAGCTGCCCCACGAGCCTGCTAGGTAGGCAGAACCCTGACTACCGACAGAACAGGCCCAGAGGCCGGCCAGACACATCGCCCCACCCCAGTTGGGGGAGGGGCAAAGCCGACGGGCGCCTGCAAGTTACACAGACCTGCGACTCATCAACAGATCAGGCCCAGCAACCGCGAAGCGGCAGAGACACCCCTGGGCCTGCAAGGAAGGCGCACTTGCCACACACCAGCAGGTCAGGCCCAACAAACTGCGGAGGGGCACAGCTGCCCCACGAGCCTGCTAGGTAGGCAGTACCCTGACCACAAACAGAACAGGCTCAGAGGACGGCCAGACACATTGCCCCGCCCCGGTTGGGGGAGGGGCAGAGCCGCCAGGTGCCTGCAAGGTAGGCAAACCTGCGTCTCACCAGCATATCAGGCCCAGCAACCCGCTGAGCGGCAGAGCTACCCCCGCTCCTGCAAGGTAGGCGCACTTGCCTCCCACCGGCAGGTTAGGCCCAGGAACTCTCGGAGGGACACAGCTGCTCCACGCACGTGCAAGGTAGGCGGAACCGTGACCACTGACAAAACAGGCCCAGTGGCCCGCCAGATACATCGCCCCGGTTGGGGGAGGGGCAGAGCCGCCACCAGCGCCTTTTAGGTAGACAGACCTGCAACCAACAGACAGAACAGGCCTAGTGGCCAGCGGAGGGGCAAAGCCGCTGCTCACGCCTGCAAGGTAGGCGGACCTGTGACCACCGAAAGAACAGGCCCATCGAAAGTACAGGCACAGCGGCCTCCCGGCGTGGTAGGCACATTGCCTCAATTGGAGGAGGGGCAGAACCACCGCCAAAGCCTGCGAGGGAGACTTTGCAGCTATACAAGAGCAATACAAATATATAGGGGGAAAAATCAATAACACAACAGTTTCACCAAGCAGAAAGAAACGCGATCAATATGAAAAGACAAGGAAAGAAAGGACCACAAGCAATGCAGGTCAACTCAACTTTAGAAGAGGTAATTTCTGCAGCAGATGGAATGTCAGATAAAGAATTCAGGATATACGTGCTTCAGATGATCTGGAGTCTCAAGGAAGATATTAGACAGCAAAATCAGTCAATGAAAGACCACTTCGACCACTTTGACAATCAATTACATAAACAAATCCAAGAAGCAAAAGATCAATTATACAGGGAGATAGAGGTTATAAAAAACAAACAAACAGAAACCCTGGAAATGCAGGAAATAATAAACCAACTTAAAAACTCAATTGAGAATACTACCAGCAGAGTAGAACACTTAGAAGATAGAACATCAGACAATGAAAACAAAGTATTTCAACTGGAGAAGAACATAGACAGCTCAGCAAAGCTGTTAAGAAACCATGAGCAGAACATTCAAGAAATATGGGATAACATAAAGAGACCAAACTTAAGAGTCATTGGGATACAGGAAGGTACTGAGGTCCAAACCAAAGGAATGAGCAATCTATTCAACGAAATAATACGAGAAAACTTCCCAGACTTGAAGAATGAGACAGAATCCCAAATCCTAGAAGACTACAGGACGCCAAATGTGCAAAATCATAAGAGATCCACACCTAGACACATTATAATGAAGATGCCCAACATACAGAATAAGGAGAGAATTTTAAAAGCTACAAGAGAAAGGAAGCAGATTACATTTAGGGGTAAACCAATCAGGATAACAGCTGATCTTTCAACACAGACTCTCAAAGCTAGAAGATCCTGGAATAACATATTTCAAACACTGAAAGAAAAGGGGTTCCAACCAAGAATTGTGTATCCCGCGAAATTAAGCTTCAGGATGGAAAATGAAATTAAAACCTTCCATGATAAACAAAAGTTAAAAGAATTTGCAGCTAGAAAACCATCTCTTCAAAACATCCTTGGCAAAATATTACAGGAAGAGGAAATGGAAAATATCAATGAAAACCAACAGCGGGAGGTAGTACAGTAAAGGGGGGGGGATAATCAAAGAGGAAAATAAACCATGTTTAGTAACATAAATAAACAAATATGGCTGGAAGAACAACCCATATCTCAATAATAACCCTAAATGTTAATGGCTTAAACTCACCAATTAAGAGACACAGGCTAGTAGAATGGATCACAAAACAAGACCAACAATATGCTGCCTTCAGGAGACGCATTTGATAGGAAAAGACATACATAGACTGAAGGTGAAAGGTTGGGAAAAATCATATCACTCATATGGACTTCGGAAACAAGCAGGAGTGTCCATCCTCATATCAAATAAAATAGATTTCAAGCCAAAGTTAATCAAAAGGGATGAAGAGGGACACTACATACTTCTTAAGGGAACCATACACCAACAAGAAATAACAATTATAAATATATATGCCCCAAACAATGGTGCAGCTATGTTCATCAAACAAACTCTTCTCAAGTTCAAGAGTCTAATAGACCACCATACAATAATCATGGGAGACTTCAACACACCTCTCTCACCACTGGACAGATCTTCCAAACAAAAGTTGAATAAGGAAACTATAGAGCTCAATAACACAATTAATAACCTAGACTTAATTGACATATATAGAATATACCACCCAACATCAAGCATTTACACTTTTTTCTCAGCAGCACATGGATCCTTCTCAAAAATAGATCATATATTATGTCACAGGGCAACTCTTAGACAATATAAAGGAGTAGAGATAATACCATGGATCTTATCTGACCATAATGGAATGAAATTGAAAATTAACGATAAAAGAAGTAAGGAAAAATCATGCATCACTTGGAGAATGAACAATAGGTTACTGAATGATCAATGGGTTATAGAAGACATCAAGGAGGAAATTAAAAAATTCTTAGAGATAAATGAAAACACAGACACAACATATCGGAATCTAAGGGACACATTGAAAGCAGTTCTAAGGGAAAAATTTATTGCTTGGAGTTCATTCCTTAGAAAAAGAAAAAACCAACAAATAAATGATCTAATACTTCAACTCAAAATCCTAGAAAAAGAAGAGCAAAACAACAGCAAAAGAAGTAGAAGACAAGAAATAATTAAAATCAGAGCTGAAATTAATGAAATCGAAACGAAAGAAACAATTGAAAAAATTGACAAAACTAAAAGTTGGTTCTTTGAAAAAATAAATAAAATCGACAGACCCTTAGCCACGCTAATGAAGAGAAGAAGAGAGAGAACTCAAATTACCAGCATACGGGATGAAAAAGGCAATATCACAACAGACACTTCAGAAATACAGAAGATTATCAGAAACTATTTTGAATCCTTATACTCCAATAAAATAGAAGATAGTGAAGGCATCGATAAATTTCTTAAGTCATATGATTTGCCCAGATTGAGTCAGGAGGATATTGACAACCTAAACAGACCAATATCAATTGAGGAAATAGAAGATACCATCAAAAGACTACCAACTAAGAAAAGCCCAGGACCGGATGGGTATACAGCAGAGTTTTACAAAACCTTTAAAGAGGAACTAATACCAATACTTTTCAAGCTATTTCAGGAAATAGAAAAAGAGGGAGAACTTCCAAATTCATTCTATGAGGCCAACATCACCCTGATTCCTAAACCAGACAAAGACACTTCAAAGAAAGAAAACTACAGACCAATATCTCTAATGAACCTAGATGCAAAAATCCTCAATAAACTTCTGGCGAACTGGATACAAAAACATATCAAAAAAATTGTGCACCATGATCAGGTAGGATTTATCCCTGGGATGCAAGGCTGGTTCAATATACGGAAATCAATAAATGTTATTCACCACATCAATAGGCTTAAAAGTAAGAACCATATGATCATCTCAATAGATGCGGAAAAAGCATTCGACAAAGTACAGCATCCCTTTATGTTCAAAACTCTAGAAAAAATAGGGATAACAGGAACATACCTCAATATTGTAAAAGCAATCTATGCCAAGCCTCAGGCTAACATCATTCTGAATGGAGAAAAACTGAAGGCATTCCCTCTAAAGTCTGGAACAAGACAGGGATGCCCTCTCTCACCACTTCTGTTCAACATAGTTCTCGAATCACTGGCCAGAGCAATTAGACAGACGGAAGAAATTAAAGGCATAAAAATAGGAAAAAAAGAACTCAAATTATCACTATTTGCAGATGACATGATTCTATACCTAGCAGACCAAAAAGGGTCTACAAAGAAACTATTAGAGCTAATAAATGAATTCAGCAAAGTGGCAGGCTATAAAATCAACACACATAAATCAAAGGCATTCCTGTATATCAGCGACAAATCCTCTGAAATGGAAATGAGGACAACCACCCCATTCACAATATCCTCAAAAAAAATAAAATACTTGGGAACCAACCTAACAAAAGAGGTGAAAGACTTATACAATGAAAACTACAGAACCCTAAAGAGAGAAATAGAAGAAGATCTTAGAAGATGGAAAAATATACCCTGTTCATGGATAGGTAGAAGTAACATCATCAAAATGGCGATATTACCAAAAGTTCTCTATAGGTTTAATGCAATGCCAATCAAAATCCCAATGGCATTTCTTGTAGAAATAGAGAAAGCAATCATGAAATTCATATGGAAAAGTAAATGACCCAGAATGGCAAAAACAATGCTAAGCAGGAAATGTGAATCAGGCGGTATAGCAATACCAGACTTCAAACTATACTACAGAGCAATAGTAACAAAAACAGCATGGTACTGGTAACAAAACAGGCGGGTGGACCAATGGTACAGAATAGAGGACACAGAAACCAATCCACAAAACTACAACTATCTTATATTCGATAAAGGGGCTAAAAGCATGCAATGGAAGAAGGATAGCATCTTCAACAAATGGTGTTGGGAAAACTGGAAATCCATTTGCAACAAAATGAAACTGAATCCCTTTCTCTCGCCATGCACAAAAGTTAACTCAAAGTGGATCAAGGAACTTGATATCAAATCAGAGACATGGCGTCTGATAGAAGAAAAAGTTGGCTATGATCTACATACTGTGGGGTCGGGCTCCAAATTCCTCAATAGGACACCCATAGCACCACATTTAATAACTAGAATCAACAAATGGGACTTACTCAAACTAAAAAGTTTTTTCTCAGCAAAAGAAACAATAAGAGAGTTAAATAGGGAGCCTACGTCCTGGGAACAAATCTTTACTCCTCACACTTCAGACAGAGCCCTAATATCCAGAATATACAAAGAACTAAAAAAATTAGACAATGAGATAACGAATAACCCCATCAACAAATGGGCCAAGGACCTGAACAGAAATTTCTCAGAGGAGGACATACAATCAATCAACAAGTATATGAAAAAATGCTCACCATCTCTAGCAGTCAGAGAAATGCAAATCAAAACCACCCTAAGATACCATCTCACTCCAGTAAGATTGGCAGCCATTAGGAAGTCAAACAGCAACAAGTGCTGGCAAGGATGTGGGGAAAAGGGTACTCTTGTACATTGCTGGTGGGACTGCAAATTGGTGCGGCCAATTTGGAAAGCAGTATGGAGATTTCTTGGAAAGCTCGGAATGGAACCACCATTTGATCCAGCTATTCCCCTACTCGGTCTATTCCCTAAAGACCTAAAAAGAGCACACTATAGGGACACTGCTACATCCATGTTCATAGCAGCACAATTCACAATAGCAAGACTGTGGAACCAACCTAGATGCCCTTCAATAGACGAATGGATAAAAAAAATGTGGCATTTATACACAATGGAGTATTACTCTGCATTAAGAAATGACAAAATCATAGAATTTGGAGGGAAATGGATGGCATTAGAGCAGATTATGCTAAGTGAAGCCAGCCAATCCCTTAAAAACAAATGCCAAATGTCTTCTTTGATATAAGGAGAGTAGCTAAGAACAGAGTAGGGACAAAGAGCATGAGAAGAAGATTAACATTTAACAGGGATGAGAGGTGGGAGGGAAAGGGAGAGAGAAGGGAAATTGCATGTAAATGGAAGGAGACCCTCAGGGGTATACAAAATTACATACAAGAGGAAGTGAGGGGAAAGGAGGAAAAATATAAGGGGGAGAAATGAATTACAGTAGAGTGGGTAGAGAGAGAAGAGGGAAGGGGAGAGGGGAGGGGGGATAGTAGAGGATAGGAAAGGCAGCAGAATACAACAGACACCAGAATGGCAATATGTAAATCAATTGTTGTGCAACTGATGTGATTCTGCAATCTGTATATGGGGTAATAATGGGAGCGCATATCCCACTTGAATCAAAGTGTGAAATATGATATATCAAGAACTATGTAATGTTTTGAACAACCTACAATAAAAATTAATTAAAAAAAAAGAAATGAGAATAGAAATAAGGGGGGGAACCCTTATTTTCTACCTTTAAGCTACTGCAAATGATAGAATAAATTAACCTAAGATAATAAGAAAGATACAAATAAAGAGCTATATAGATTAAAATAACTTGGGCTGGCACAACTAACAGTCAAAGATTATCGTAGAGAAATGTTTCAGAGGAAAAAAGGTAATTAAAGTCTTGACCCTCTCTGACTTTTAAGGGCTTAATGACTCCCCAGTAAAGGGCAAGCTCTTCGGTTGCACCAGTTCTCAGTCCCCCAACTACCAACACACTTAGTTAGATGGGAAGGTTCTCTTCCAACCTAGCGCCTCACATGGATGAGCAGCTGTCAAAAATCCAGAAATCCAGCCACAGGTACCACAAGGACTGTCCGGCTATGGGAGGGGAAGGAGTTCTATGCACAGTGTACCAGATGCCTCACAAAGCATGTAAGGTCATCAAGAACGTCTCTTTAAAATTCCCAAGATGCAAGGAAATAAGAACTGACCAAAGAGATTCTGACATGTAATGCCCATCAGAAGAAAGTTGTATACCATACTAGCTTATTTCTATAGATAATTAGATCTAAGATTTGTAAGATGGTCAATCAAAAAGAACTTCTAAAATAATGTTTTCAAATGTCCACTTTTTTCTTCCTCCACATTGATTTACCCATTCCACTGACTTAAATATTCTGCTGAGCCTTGAGAATTAATAAAACCTTTAGCTTTGGTTTGAAATTTGGATTATAAGGAATTATGGTCAACAGTATTTAAGAATTGAAGTTCTTTTCCCCAAACTCAAAAAGATACAAACATGATCACCTCAAATATACAAATCAGGAAACTTGCCTGCAGCCAAATGTAGCCCACCAACTGATTTTATAAATAAAATTTTTTGGAATATGGCCACTATCATTTGCTTACCATATTGTTTTCAAATATGTGCAGCCATATTTGAGAAGTATTTTGAGCTTTTGAGCAATTTGGAATGAAAAGTGATAGTCATATACTAAGTTTTTTTTTTCTTTTCTCAAATACAGAAATATAATTCACATTTATATTTTTAAATCTATGTTTATTCCAGATGTGTTGTAGGGAAAACATGATGGTGAGAAATTCAGTAATATGCAATTTGCCAGACCCAAGTGGGTGGTTCTACCAAGAAATGCAATGAAACTAAATTTCAAAAGCGAAGTTCAATCACTCCTCATGTGCTGAACAGATGTGAGACCCAAAATAGACACAAGGACCCCCAGGAGCTCTGTGCAACAAGCTAATGACTTCACTTTTGTGGCTTCCTACAAACAGTGAAAACGTCAGAACTAGGGTGAGACAGCCTCTCTGAAGTTTCTGTGCAAGAAAGAACACAACTTTCCAAAGAAAATAACTGAAATCTGTTTGGGACACTCTCTTTTTATGCAAATATATAGGAAACTGCTTTTGTAAAATATTCATTTTTCTTTTTTAAATGTTCTGATATGCAAAAGAAAGAGCTTTTAAATAGAAAAAAAAACAAAATAATAATTACACCATTATTATCAATATATGTGTCAAATTACTATATTGTATGATAAAGATATACTTGTGTCAGACTGGAGTGGTGACTCAGTGATAAGCACTTTCCTTGCATGTGTAAGGCACTGTGTGCAATCCTCAGCACCACATAAAATAAATAAAGATATAACAATTATCTACAACTAAACAAAGAAATTAAAAAAGATATATGTGTAAATTAAATACAAAGTTATGAATAGTTGCACATATATATCAAAGTATTTTCCCCAAGATATGTATTAATTCAAAAGAAAAATATAGTAACTTTATAGTGGATAGACCCTTTAGACATCAACTTAACTAAGTGATCAAGGTCATCACCACCAGTAATCAAACATGTTGGAGACATGAGCCTCTTGATATGGTGAGCTGAGAAGGAGCCAGCACCATTTCTGTGGTATATCCAAAACTGCAGAGCCTCCCTCTGATCTTGAGAAAAAAAAGGTAACCCACAGTTCTACAAAACACTTGTTCCTCAGTGCTGTCAAGATCATGAAAGATGAGTATAGACTGAGGGAATGTCACCAATGTTAAGGTCTGTAAACAAGTCAGGATGGTGCCTGGCATTTTGCCAGAGGGAGTGGTTTGTGAGGTGGTGCCAGCAAGCCATTAACTGTGATTCGTTGACTGCTGTATCTAGTTTATGTTAATTAAGATAAGCTGTGTGGAATGTATATATACCCCTCCTGTCCTACAATAAATGGCTCCAACTCCTGCTGTATCAATCTACACAAGTTGTTTGTCACCCCCTGGTTATTTTGCTGCAGCCGGACTGCGGCAACCAATTGATCAGGGACACAAAAGAAAAATAACAACTAAATGCAGTGTGGTGTCCAGAATGGGGTGATGGAAGCAGGAAAAGATCTTAGTAGAAAAATGGGAAATTCAAATAAGAGCTGTTTTGTTTTGTTTTAGGTACTGGGGATCTAACTCAGGACTGCTTTACCATTGAGCTACATCCCCAGCCCTTTTTTATTTTTATTTTTTTTTAAATTTTGAGACTGGGTCTCATTAAATTGCTTAGGGCCTTGTTAATTTGCTGAGGCAGGCCTCGAATTCCCTATCCTCCTGTCTCAGCCTTCTGAGCTGCTGGGATTACAGACATGCACCACTGTACCCAGCATCCAATAAGATGTGAAGTTCAGGTGATTGTACTGAACTAAGGATAAGTTCTCAGGCTTGATCATTTACTAGGGTTATGTAAGATGTGAATATTAGAGAAGGCTAGGTGAGGGGTGTACTGAAGCTATCTGTTCTATTTTTGGCAACTTTTCTGTAAATCTAAAATTAGGCCAAAATAAAAGGTTTAAAAAAATGCCACTTCGAAAATTTAGGGCAGATGCCTGGAAGGCCTCATAGTAAATTTCACTGCTCTGGCTGTCTTTGGATTTGAGATTGGGAGACCTCCTGTCCTCAGAGCATTAAAGCACCCACGAAGATTTATTCAGTCATTCTGGCCTATGGTTGGCCAAATGGCTTATACCTTTAGGACAGACTGACCCCCCTTTCTCCTCTGCAGTATGGAGCCCTGAGCCCCCCACCCCACCTTGGGATTCTCATCCTGGCTGGCAGAGGCTGCGAGGTGAGGCTGCAGCAGTCTGGGGAAGGCTTGGCAGGTGAGTGAGAGGGTGCTCCAGAGGGAAGGAGGCTCAGACAGTGTTTAGCTGCAGAGTGGGGCTTAGCAGAGGCGAGGGGGAAATGGAGGGGGACTCTTCTTCTCAAGGGGCCCTTTCATGTTGAAATCAGCCATCATGAATGCTGGGGGCCCAGAAGCCCAGGCGTGGGAAATGTGAGAGCCCCTTTATGTCCCCTCATGTGACATGTCGTCTGTGGCTCCCAGTGGGCCAGCCAGGATGCATTAGGAGAAGTGTAGGTGTGCACCTGGGGCAGGGGAGGGTCCCATCAAGACATTGACCCACTCAGGGAAGGGAGATTTGAAGAAGCAAGTTCTAGACTCTCCTGGTGCTGGAGGGGAGGGTGGACTGGGCACCCTGTGGGCTTCAGGATCAGGGGTGGGGCAATTGGCAAGAATCCAAGAGAAGGCTCTTGTCCCAACCCTCTCCAATGCCCTGAGTAGCCTGCTTCTCGCCAGCTCTGAAGGTGCAGACCCTGCTGACATACCTCCAGGGACAAGGAGCTCACTCTATCCTGGGAGAGCATAGGGTCCTGGCATTGGTTCCACCTCTGGATTCAGTTTTCATTCCCAGCCAGGAAATCTGGGACATTGGACAGGGGAGGCTGTGGCCCCATCTTCCCTGGTACACTCTCAGCCCAGGAGTGACCCCTGCTGTCCGGACAACCCTGGAGGCGGAGGACTATGCTGGCTAGCTGTGCATGGATTGTGCTGGGTGGCCCTGCCAGCCCCCTCCCGACCCCGCATTCTGTGTTGCTCTCTGCTGGCCTACAATGTTCTCCTCAAATGTACTGCCACAGGAGGGAGGTGGGTGAGGCCAACATCTGGACCAAGGGGACATCATTGGCTCCCACAGCTGGAGCTATCAGCAGCCAATGTTTACCCAGACATTATTTGCCTTTGTAAGTTCCTAGCCCCCAACATGCCCCCCCTGAGGAGAGGGTCCTGAGCCTTCTCCCCACGACTGGGCAGGGACGGACCCGAAAGCGCCGTGGCTGGCTGGAGTTCAGATCCTCCCAGCAGTTTCGGCTGCCTGAGAGAAGAAAGGGCTAGCCAGCTGGGCTGTCCCTGCAGAGGTGTGGGCACGAGTAGGACAAGGCCATGCAGAAAGTGTTAGTGGACCCTGGACACAGCGTGGTGCAGAGAGGAGGGCCAGACCTCTGGAATATTTCAGAACCTTGCTGGCTGACCTTGGGTCAGTCTGTTCCTCTGTATCCTGTGCCACCAAATGGGAAGATTTCCTTGCCACCTGATTGAAAATAGTCTCTGTTTTAGTCAGCTTTTTTGCTGCACTATGGAAGGACCCAACCAGAACAATTGTAGAGAGGGAAAAGTTGCCTTGGGGGCTCAGGGTTTTAGAGGTCTCAATGCACAGACAGCAGGCTCCATTCCTCAACGTTTGAGGTGAGCTGAACCTCATGGCGGAAGAGTGTGGTAGAGGGAAGGGGCTCACATGATCATCAGAAAGCAGAGGGAGGCTCCACTTGCCAAATACAAATATATATCCCAAATAATTGTCCCATGACCCTCCTCTCCAGCACACCCCACCACTTCAGTCACCACTCAGTCAATCGCTATCAGGGGATTAATTCACTGAGGGGTTAAGACTCTTACAACCCCATCACTTGTCCTTCGAACCCTCTTGCATTGTCTCACAGCTAAGTTTTTTGGGGACCCCTCACATCCAAACCAGAACAGCCTCCTGCCACACCTATCCCCTCCCGTGCCTTATTGCTCTTTGTAGCGTATGTTCCAACATGCACCCCTCTGCCGGAGCATGACCACCAGGAGGCCAGGCAGGACCTCACTTTACTGTCACTGCTCCCTGGCATCCAACCAAGCTTCCACAGCTCTTCCCTAGCTTGCCCCCTCTCATTCCATCTGCTTCAAGTGGCATTGTGGATTGGGGTCAGAGAAGGACAGACCATGTTCTGTGGTGGCAGGCTCTGGCCAGAGATGTTTTCTCCTGGAGCACAGCGAGTGCCAGGTGGGCAATATCATGGGAAAGAGTATTATGCCTTCATGATAATAGAGTACGCATTCACATGAGGAACCAGATTCAGAGATGTTCTGTAACTTACCTAAGGTCACACAGCCCCAAAGTTACAGAACCAAGAATTGACCCCCTGTTCAAGGTTTCCTCTTTACTCTGCTGACTTCTGTAAAAGATGTTCAAAGTTCTCATTTGATTTCCCAGGACACTTGTGACCCACACTCCATTGTATCTATGCATTCTTTCTATATCATTGCATCCTCAACCCCAACCTGGTTGATGAGCACAGAAGACAACATGAGCCTGATTTCACAGACCAGAGAGAAGCCTGTAGCCACGCAGCCAGTAAATGGCAACATCTGAACTAAGCTCAGGTCAACCTCATGTTGGCACATTGCCCTTAACCTTCTTCCAGGCTGGGACTAAGCTTTCAGGTCTCATTGACTGACACGGGGCTCCTGACCTCCCAGCCTGCATTAACACACCCGTGGTAAAAGCTTCCCAGGGACCTCACCCTGGACAGAACCTGCTCCCTTTACCCCATCCACAGGGTCATTTCAAAAACCCCTGTTGGCCCTCCAGTGAAGAGGCAAAGGGTGTCCAGGCTGCCAGGGCCCAGGAAACAAGGTAAACCTTAGTCTACCATGGAGCACCTACAAAATACTCAGACTAAAGGCAGCTGCAACTTGACTCTTGCTGAAAGCCAAGCATCAATCTAAAGAATATTTACTGCATCTCTACAATATGCCTGGCATTTCATGAAATCATTTTTTTTTATTTTGTGGAATTGGGGATCAAACCCACAGGTGTCTTTATCACTGAGCCTTATAACCCTTGCCCTTTTTACATTTTTATTTTTATTTTTTATTTTGAGGATCTCACTAAGTTGCCCAAGCTCACCTGAAGCTTTTGATCCTCCTACCTCAGCCTACTGATTCACTGGGATTACCAGGAATGTGTTTTTTTGAATCAGAAATACTTTTATGAAAAGACATGAATTAGTCCAGTGCTTGCTATGTGGGATATAGTCACCACATAAAATCCATGTGAATATTTACAGAGTCTTGAAAGAGGGGCTACAGATATCACCCCCATTTTGCAGATAAGTAGAGTGAGACTCAGAAGAGCCAAGCCACATGTCCAGGATCTCCAAGGTAGCAAGTGGCAGGGCAGGGAATAGAACCCAGGTTTTCCCAACAAAAAGGCTATGTCCTTCAGGCCTATAATCCCAGCAGCTTTGGAGGCTAAGGCAGCACGATTGCAAGTTCAAAGCCAGCCTCAGCAACTTAGCAAGATGCTAAGCAACTTAGCCAGACCCTATCTCTAAATAAAATATAAGAAGAGCTAGGAATGTGGCTCAATGATTGAGTGCCCCTGAGTCTAATCCCCAGTTCTTAAGCCATGTGCTGTCTGTCCCTTCCTATGAGCAGAGGGCCCTGCAATTTAGCCTCACCTCCTCAGACATGCTTTTAGGCACATCCTACTTCCCCATGTCTGGACATGCTCACTTGACAAGTGGGAGGAACACTGGGGAGGCTCCTAAGCAGGCCTCCGGCTATGGGGGTGGACCCAGGATGCCCACCATTGTCACACCAAGTTCAACCAACAGGTCCCACTCACTGTCCCCCAAATCAAAGGCAGTCTGTGTAGTAAGGAGTCCCCTTCATGATGGTCCCTCAGAGCTCCTGGGGGCTGCCAGGTGGCGGCTAGGAGGGGACTGGGGGGATGTCCCTTCCCTCTGGGTATTTGGGAGCCGGTGCCCAGGGAGCCTCCAGAGGATGATGATGTGGAACTGGAGCCACTGGCCCTTCCCTGTACATGATGAGCAGGGAGTGTGTTGATGGATATGCTGATTTCACTATCCCACACACCATTACCATCTAGAAGTTGGCAGCCTTCTGGGTGGGGAGAGGAGGGGAGGGAATTTACTAACTTCCTCATGTGTGTGGTGGCATCCTTTACTCTTGAATAAAGGCCAGGGACCTGATTCACTCCTGGAGGCCCGAGAATAGAGGCACCGCACTCCCTGGGTCTCTCCCTCCCGTCCACCCTTCTCCTGCAGAGGTCTTGCCCTTGGCCAGGGCTCCCCCCCACTTCTGGGGGTGCCAGGATGATGGGAACCCAGCTGTCCACCTTCCCCACAACTCCACGCTTCCCCATCCCATGGTCATGTACAGGGAGCAAGAAATGGACATCTTGGTGTGGGAGGGGTGAGGTGCAGGCGCCTCGAGGCCAAGAGGGAAGGGAACCCAGAGGGCTTCCTGGAGAGGGAGGTTAGGGGTCTTTGCTAAGGGGCGAGTTGGGGGCGGGGAACAGCCTGGACAATGGCTGAGAGGTGGGGCCACCAGCGGATGTGAGGGGCTGGGCGGGTGGAGAGGAAGGGGAGGGATGGGTGGATGCTTCTAGAACAGGCCTCCCCGAGTGGCAGCCCCTGTCCTCTCTACCTGTGCCCACTGATAAGGCATGGGCAAGGACAATGGGGTCAGGAGGGATGCCCGAGGCTCATTCATTGCCCAGGGCCCTGGCGGGGAAGCCAGCTAAGAGGGCAGCACAGCAGGGTCCCCCCGAGCGCTGTCCTGGTGGACAAAGGCGGGCTGGGGGCAAAAGAGGCTGGAGAGGGTGACATTCTCCCTCGAGGCCATCCGTGGCCTGCTCCCCCAGCACTCAGGAGACACAGGAAAGCTGTTCAAACACTGATCAGGGAGTGGGGCACCACGAGGTTGGGTGCTGGGAGGTAGGGAGGCCACCGTGCCTGGGTGCGCTATGCCCCGTGTTTGGCCTGTGCTGGATGGGCACCTGCTGGGAGTGTGGGACGCAGGGCAGAACGAGGGTCTGTCCCCCTGTGTGCACGTAAGTGGGCTCATGAGTAAGACAGAAGGGGCGTGGGGGGACGGTGCATGCATCATGGTCTGCGCATGTGCAGGTGGACCGACCCTGCCAGTCCCTTCTGCTCGGGCAGTGATGCTGGTGCAGGGGTGTGACATCCACGCTAGTGAGCGTGCGCTGGCCCACACGCATGCATGTGTGTATGCGTGCTGCACTAGGAGCGCAGTGTGACAGGCCGACACGGTGTAGGCCCGAGGCTGGCTTTAGTCCTGGAGCCCACGAATCCCCAGGGCATTGTCCCTGTCGGTGCCCAGCGAGTCCCCAGGCCCATCACCTTCGCCCCTCACCTTGGAAAGGGCGTAGAGGTGGCCCCATGTCCTCCCTAGAATGGTCTCCGTGGACATCCATCCCATGCCTCTGCAACCCACCCCGGGCTGTGCTCACTCCAGAGGTGCAGGTGTCGGTGGGGGCAGGTGGCAGTGGTGCCGGCACAAGGCAGGTCCGTGTGTGTCCCTGAGCCGCAGCCTGGCTGGAAAGCTGAGGGGACCTGATTCCTGGTCTCCATTGGCCAGATTCCCTGCCTGCCCTTCCAGGACAGTCCCCCAGAGCCACCAGAGCCCCTCCAGGGGGGACCCTGACCTAGGAGTTGGGGCACAGCAGGCTCATGGCCCTGGCCCGCACCCACCCCTTCCCACCTCGACCTCCTTCTTGGTGAAGAAAACACCGAGCTTCAGCCCTTGGGCGACAGAGGTGCCTGAGCCCTCCTGGTTGAGCGGAGATGGAAGGGACTGGTGTGGCTCCTCTCTCCTCCTGTCTCTGCGTCTCTCCAGCCAGTCATGCCCCCACTGCTCACACACTTTTTAAAATGTCAATAGACTGTCACTCACTTTTCTTGTTATACTTCTTAAAATGAGGGTTTCCTCTAGTCGATGGCGGGAGGTGACACTGGAGTCACGGGCTTGGCATTATTCCTGTTGAGAGGAAATGGACTGTGGAGAGCTCATCAGCTTTCATAGTAACTATTTTATTTATAAGGATTTTCCTAATGTCATGAATGTGCCATGTCTGGCTTGTTTGTGCCCACTCTGGAGAGAAGGGGGGACTGAGCATGGCCCAGGTGGGGTGGCTTTCTTTACCCCGAAGCCCAGAATCCTAGAGGAAGTGACCTTCAGCAGTGTAATGCAACAGTTTCTAATTGCACACTGCTGGTGGTGGGGAGCTCACTCCCGACCAAGATGGCCCACCTCAGGTACAGTCTCCAACTCCTATCCTACCCTCACGGGCCCTGGTACTGTTCTCTGAAGCGAGGGAGGAAATCTCTCGAGAGTCCCACTTAGGGTCCTCCTAGGGATCCCTTCCCGCTCTGAAATACCCCCATTAGTCCTTTGAATCTCTCTCCATCCCTTCACCATCTTATTGAGTCTCCAAAATATACCCAGAATTCTCTTCCCCAAGATCAGGAAGACCACTTGAGACTTCTGTGGTTTACCAAGACCAGTGTATCCCAAGGTCACTTCTAAAATGTCTTCATTCTAGTCACATTTATAAGGATCTTATGTTCAAATGAACGTTGCAAGTGCTGGGTTAAAGAAATATTAGAAACTTCCTTTGCAGAAGGACTTATCAAGGCCTTATATGACTCATGTACCTGAGACTCTTCAAACCAGATACAGGAGGTTGAGTTTGGGTGCATCTGGACTTGTCAGAAAGTCATGCTAGAAGGGACACATAAACTGCTCTAGAGGCAGATCTGGGTGAGAATTTCAACTCCACCATGTGTAACCTTCGGGACCTGAAAATGCCTTTACCACTCTGACCTTCAGACTCTTCATCTGTCATGTGAAAGATCTTCATCTCTGTGCCTTGCTTGTTCGACAGGTGGAGCACAAGGGAAAGAAGTCAATCAGTTCCCAAACTGCCTCATCTCGTTCAGCTATCCCCAGGCACATCCTGGCTCAGGCCATCCTCAACTCCCCACACAGCCTCAAATGTACCAAGCCCACTGCTGCCTCAGGTCCTTTACACATGCTAAAAATCCACTTTCCAGCTACATCCATATGATGCATGGTAGTGGCTCAACAAACAATGCATAAACTGCTGTGAGATGGAGGCCCTTGATGTCTTCCCCTGCTGGCCACCATCCTGCTCATGCCCATAATCTGATGAGGCCTGAAATCTTCCCTGTCCTACCCTGAAGCTGGAGCAAGTAGGGCCTCCCATGCATGCACCTGAAAATCACCATGAAGGCAGTTTCCAGGATCTCCCGGACAGGGAGGATGTCAGCTGGGAGCCACTGGGCCGTGCCCAGGCCGTGCTCCAGGCCCCTGGACCCTGCTCCGGCTCATCTCTTCAATGGTGTCCCCTCTGCTGGCTGCCTGTGCTGGCCCCTGACTTAGTCAATCTCGGACAATTGGCCACAGGCTTGTTTCCTTAAAATGAGGTCACCTTTAAGGATCTCTGACAGGACGTGGCCCCAACTCCTCAGAGTAGTGGAGACATTGCAGCTCAGGTAAGTGAACATTCTCTTAAACCAAAAGGCTTGCAGGGGGCTCTCTTCTCCCCCAGGCTGAGTGGGCCTCTCAGGACCAGGTGAGGCATCCCCCGAGAGGGGATACTGTCTGTGTCACAGAAGGCTCCACTCACCCAAGTCTCCTCCTGCCATTTGGATCATATGTCTGATGTTCTCCTCCCACTTACTGCATCTTTGGTCTGAGGGGTCTGGAGTAAAACCAAATGGCCCGGGTTTAAAACCCCTATGGGCCTCTTTTGAGCTGTGTGATCATTGGTAAGTTAATAAATCTCTCTTTGCCTCAGTTTATTTCTTAAATGGAGACACTGGTGTGTCTCCTGGGGTTTATTTATGCAGAGCAGTCCCTAGCACATAGGAGGTGTTGCATCAACGTGGCTGCAATGACTATTAAGGCCATTTTTGGATGTTGTGGGTGGAGTGGGGTGGGGAATTCAGGAAGGATCAGTGTGAACTCTTTTCTGTTAATGCATTTTCTTTTTTGTGGTAGGTATGGTGTCAGGGGCTAGAAGGTAATTCTCCTTCAAAGAATAGAATGACATTTACAAGATCAGCCTCCTGGGAGACATCCTGCCTGGGAGACATCCTGCAGCTACCTATCTCCCTGGAACATCCTGTGGTTATCAGGATCATCAGAAATCTTGCAGCTGGCAGTTTTACCACCCACATCCAGCAATTGCTGTTTAGAGAGCTTCCCCATCCCCAGCATATAAATACCCCTGTGTGAAAAATAAAAGTTTGCAGCTTGATCAGAACTCCTGTCTTGCTGTCATCCTTCATGTCTCTTGTCCCTTCATTCCTCACCACCTAGGTTCACCGCATACGTTGATGTGTCCTGCGGGTCAGAACATTTGGCGCCCAAAAATTGGGGCTCGAGCCTTTGACTGAGAAGGAACGCCGTCCTCCGGGGAGACTTGGCCAAGCGGAGCTCGCGATCGCCTTGGAAGACACGACGGAGAAACAGATCCAGGAGGAGAGTGGGGACGACGCACAGTGAATGACCCACCATGGGACAAGCAGTTTCGTCACATGATTTGTTTTTGTCAGGCCTCAAGGAGGCCCACAAGACACGAGTGGCACGTGTTAAGAAAAAGGACTTAAAATTATTCTTTTCATACATAGGAGAATTGTGTCCGTGGTTTCCCCTTGAAGGGACCATTGATGGTAAAAGATGGCTTAGAGTAGGAGACTGTTTAAAAGATTATTATGAATCCTTTGGCCAAGAAAAGGTGCCTGTTCCCACCTTTTCTTACTGGAACAAAATGAAATTCTTAAAAATTCACCCTTTGACAATGGTACCTTAAAACTTGTCAGGATTGGGGAAGAGGCTATGCAAAAGACCTCTCATCCCTCTCGTCCCCCCTAGGCATGCCCTTCAGTTAGTATAGACATAGATCCTTCTCAGTTTCCCCAGGACCCTGGGAACCTTCCTGGATGCACTCAAAATCCCACCCTAATGAATAAGGCTCCAACAGCTACCAACCGCCTTTATCCAGTTTTAAATCCCAGAGACACATTGACACCTGGGGAAGAGCCTACCTTGGAGAAGGAAGCAGCTCGCTACCATTCAGAAGACCCGCCACCCTCAGGACCCTGCCACAGCCTATAGGACTTACCCATCCACCTCCCTCCTATATCCCTCCTGCCTTTTGTGCTCTGGCCCTTCAGGGGCCAACTGCCCCATCAGATATTTTTTCTCCACTTACCTTGCCTAACCTGGCTCCCTTGCGTAAGTCTCTCCAACATAGATGGGAACAGATCCAACTTTTAAAAGAATTAAGATGCCTTGACTCTGAGCTCCGCTCATTAGCCTTAGGCACAGAGTCAACCCAAGCTGGCCCAAGGCGGTCTAATACAAAGGTTAAGCCACACCATGGGCCTGTTCTCGCCTTCCCAGTCAACCACAGGCAGATAGATAAGCCCGCCCAGGCTGAGGACAAAGAGGAGGATCAAGTGGAGGAAACGGATCCAGGGTTCATAGTTTGTCCCTGGTGAGCAGAGTTCTCTCTCTGCTTCTTCATTGCCATATGCTGAGCTGCTTTCCCACTCCCTACACTTCCCCCACTATGTTCTGCCTCAACATGGCCCCAGAGCTATGCAGTTGGTGGTCAGTGGAGTGAGACCTGAAACTATGAGCTACATAAACTTGTCCTGCTCTAATTGTTGTTAGATTTTTTTGGTCACAGTGATGTAAAAGGCAACTAAAACACAGACTAATTTATCCAGCAGGGAATATTAAAGGCAGTACAGCATTTGAGATATGGCCTGGGTATATTTTTCTGCTTTCAGCCTGATATACCATGGGGATCAGGAGCAAAAGCCAGGGTAGAAAGATTTAAAATACTTGCAGGTTTTCCAGAAATGAAAACTTTGTAATGTTGGGGCCAAAGATGGTGTGGTTGGTAAAGAGATTAGTTCCATTACACAGAAGCCACCTTTCGGCGTCTCAGGAATGGGAAGGACACCACCCTTAGCAGGCTCAATGACTTGTGGAGAGATTATCACGGTGCCCTGCGTGCAAAAGGCAGCCTCAGAATCCTATGTCCAGATTCATTTTGCTGTGTAACTAACATCATATGGGCTAACAGAGGCCATGGTCTAGGTGGGTCTGGCTACTGTCCTCATTCTCAGCTGACCTTGTTATTGTCCATGTGATGCTGGTTATCAGGCTTACAGAGTGAAGAGTTGAGGGGTTGTGAAGGTTTGCATTCATACTTCAGAGGAAACGCTGGTGAACAGGATGTGCATATCACATTCAGAGTGCAACCCAGTAACCCCCAAAACAGTGATTTATCAAACTATGAGAGTGGAGCCAGTGTTGTGGTGGAAGTTAGCAGTGGCAGGCCTATGAACCCCTGCTCAGGTAAGTGAAAGTCAGTGAGCACAGAAGTTCTAGGGAGTGGTCCCACATCAGACCAAGCTGGAGGGGTAAGGATGCTCAAGCTCTAGGGCACCCATATTACACCATCAGGTGCCCTAGTTTCACACCTGGAGCACTAGACTTAATGGAGCACTACACTTAACGTGTGCCCTGCTGTGCTTTTTCAGTCTTCTCCTTACTGCTGTCCTCTTCTTCCCTTTGGGGTTAGTTGTGTTTCCCCTGCGTAGATGTATCTTTGAAATGTGTTAATTTTTTTTTTTGATTATTAATGAGGATTGCAGCCAATGCAGCTACAAAAGGTTTGATTCTGCTGCTTTGCTTCCACTCATGAAAGTCAGTAACTGAAGAGGCAGAGAGGTGGGAGAGGAAAAGGCTTCATTGGCAACAATTCAGCATTTCAGAGATGAATGGCTAGCTCCTGGTTTCATCTTGCTTAGTACTGCTGAGTGAAAGTGTATACAGTGTGTAATGTGGAATTGTTCTCGCAGTCTTGGGCAGGTGGACACAAGCACAGGTTACTAGTGTTGACAGACTGTCCTTCAGAGGGGTCTGGAGTCATGGCTCAGTGGTAGAGAGCTCACCTGGCATGTGTGAGGCACAGGGGTCAATTCTTAGAACCATATATAAATCAATAAATATTGATAGACAACTAAAAATAGATGTCACTAAGGAGCTGGGGATGTGGCTCAAGTGGTAGTGCACTCGCCTGGCATGTGTGCAGTGCTAGGTTTGATCCTCAGCACCACATAAAAATAAAGATGTTGTGTCTGCCCAACACTAATAAATAAATATTAGAAAATTCTCTCTCTCTCTCTCTCTCTCTCTCTCTCTCTCTTAAAAAACTGTTATTTAAAGAAGGTGGGATTCTGTGGGTTATATCTGGGTCCAGTGGACCCTGACACATCCCAGACCTGTGAATCTAAGATAGTGTGATTTTTTATATGCTTGCAATTCTGAAGGTGTGTGTGTCTGGTTTCCCTCCTAGTCAGTGTCTTCTGTACACTTCTGCCAATACCTTTTAATTTGGACATTTCCTGTGACATAGTAAGGTGCCCAGTGCAAGGGCCCTTTTAACTGACTTTCGTGCTTTTAACTGACTCTATGGTTAGTCATTAAGATAGGGTTGAGGGTGTGGGGAGAAAAGAAAGCTATACTCATGAATTAAAAAGAAGAGAATGGCAGAAAAAAAAAAAAACGTTCAATTCAGGGTTCAGCGTCACTGTGTTCCCTTGAGTCTCAGAAGAGACTTTGGGCAAAAACTATTGAGAATGCACTGTTGATATTTGTGGACTCTTGGAGTCCAAATGCTTGTTTATTTATTTATTTCTAATTATTTATTGCTGTGAGACAGACATGAGCTTTTGGGGACAAGGGGTAGATGTTCTAGCATTAACATTTGGTGTTCCTCAAAAGCTCACTCTTAAATATATGGTTCCAAGCTGAAGTCATTATTGGGAGGTGTTGGAAGCTTGTGGAAACTGGGGCCCATTTGATGAAAATTACCTCATTGAGGATGTGCCACTGATGGGGTACTGGGACCCTAATGCACTTCTGTCTCTGTCTCTCTCTGCCTCCCAGCAGCCATGAGGTGGTCAGTTTTCCTATGCCATACACTCTTGGCCAGATGTTCTGCTTTGCTACAGGTCCAGAGGTAAGAGGGCCAAGTGACCATGGACTCTAATCTCTGAAACCATGGGCCAAAATAAATCTCTGCACCTTTGAATGTGGTGATCTCAGGTATATTATCACTGGTTTGGAAAGTGATTAGGAGAGCTGCTGTCCAAAATATAAGAGGCCCCAGACCTTCCTCTAACCAGATTCACCTCTTCTGTCTGAAGGTAACACAGAAAAGCTGACAATTTACTCACTAATTTTTTGACCAACAAACATGCCAGTAATATCTTCAGGTTAGAATTTGGGCATGTAATGATGCCAAAGGTCTCTTGTGTGAGAACACTGCAGACCCCATTCAGAAATTGGAGCTGATGTGGCTTAGGGGGGAGCTCAGGTGAACAAGCCTAGCCCTGGCATTGGAACACACATTGCACAATGGTCTTGCTCTCTAGCTAGAAGACATCCATCTGGGCTGATGGTAGATACTCAAAAGAATCTATTTGGGGTGATTCTCTCTTTTAGAAACCCCTTAAATGTCCCAGAGTACCTTCATCTCCAGAAGCATTATCTGAGAGTACTCTCTTATTATTTGAAGAGTTTTCTCTATATTGAGGAGTTATTGAGTGGCTGGCAAGTACCTTTCAGTTTTATAGGAGAGAATGTGCTCTCTCCATTGCACTTTTATATTTTCTTACATTTTCAACAGCAAGGTATGTGCCTGAAATCTGCATCTTCACCCCTCTACCTCTGTGTGCAGGGCCCACAAGATAAATCCTTGAACTGGGTGTTTCAGTGTTCAGATTATGTATGTAATGTTCTGTATATGTGTGTGCGTGTTTGTTTGTGTGTGTGTGTGACAGAGAGAGAGAGAGAGAGAGAAAGAGAGAGACAGAGAGAGAGAGAGACAGAGAGAGAGAGAACATAAGAACTTGTCCCTCTAGCACCAGGACTTTGTACTTTCATGTGTTTCATGTGTATAAGTATGGAAAGCATATGAAACAAGACACAATAATTTCTCCTCTGTGGGACTGTTTGGTTGTCGTGTGTAAATATTTTCTGAGTGATTTCTTTGGTTATTGTTGGCTGAGTACCTTTCTGGCAGGACATGTGTTTAGGGTTTTAGTGGTGCATCTGTAGGTGTTGTTTGCATTGTGGACTATTGTGAATGCATTTGAGAGGAGTTAGGATGTTGTCTTACTATTATGTGTTGGATCTGTGCATTTTCAGATTTTAGAATGTATGTGTATGTTCATGATGTCTAGGTCAGAATTTAGGGACATAATCTTTGGTGTTCAGAGATTTGGAGAGAATGGAATCATGGGGTATGTTGGGGTGTTTGGAATTATGTATATGTGGCACATAGATGTGTATAGATTCTGTTGATAATGTCTCAAGTGGACTGCTGTGTATTTTCTTGTTTAGGACTTTGAGATGATCATGTTATTCTTGGGAATGGAGGGGTGTCTTTTATGAGTATGTAGGAGGAGTTAGCAGTGTCTGTACATCTGAGATTTGTTGTTGAACTTCATATTCTGAGGCATTCTGTGTATGTGCATGTTTGCAACATAGAGGTGATTGTAAATGTTTTCTTTTGAGAATACAAATTGTTGTCATGTTAATAAGTAATTTGTTTGCTCCATTCAGTTACTTAGGGAGTGTTAGTGTGATTGCTTTTTGGGTGATACTGATTGATGTGTGGTCTGAAGATATGTGTATCTGAAGCACACCAGATACTCTCAACCAAAAGACCCTTGCCATAATTAAGCTTCTTCTCTTGTCAGATCAGCAGCAAGTATGCAAAGATTACTGTGGTTGGTAGCTTCCTATTTCTTGTAAATGCCAATTTTTTTTTTTTTTTGGTAAATACGTGTGAAACCTCTGTCTGGCCTAGAGAATGGAATGAAAAACACTTGTCAAGTGAATCTTCAAGCCCTTTTCCCCCATGGGACATAAATTCAAAATATTTTGAAATTATCTGTCCCTAGAATGTTTCAGGCATGAGCCACACTCTGGACTGGTTGGCAACAGCCAATAAACCTGCTTTCTGAAAATTCCTGTGGTATCCAGCCTCTTCAGTCCTACTTCATGTCTATTTTAAGTGTTTCATGGAGGCGACTGGAATATGTGTGAGAGTTTGTAAGTAAGGTCTTTGATTGGAATTGTTTGGGTTTTGCTGTGCATTTGTTTTAATTTGGGCATGAGGAACTCTGGGTTTACACTCAGGCAGCTGGAAGATAGGAAGTTTATGGTATTGAGGATTTTCAGAGCTCCACAGTGTTGTGTGCTGTTAACTGAGTATATCAGAAAGAATGAGCAGTTTTGTATATTAATAGTGAGTTCTGTGCCCTTTAATAGTGAGAGACTGACTGCATGTACTTTGGGTCTTTGGGAGTACTGTGGATTTGTAGATTCAGATGGACACGTGTGTTCCCAGACTTGTATAATCTAGGACTGTGAATGTATTTAGGAAATGTGATGGCTGAGTATTCATTCTCAAACAGTAGATGGGTAGTGTGTGTTTCCACTGAGATAATATAGAAGTTATATTTATATGAGAATACAAGTTAGGAGGATTGGGTACTGACAGTGTATATGGGTTATTATGTCATGGTGGAACTTGTGAAT
This sequence comes from Callospermophilus lateralis, assembly GCF_048772815.1. Classification (NCBI taxonomy): domain Eukaryota; kingdom Metazoa; phylum Chordata; class Mammalia; order Rodentia; family Sciuridae; genus Callospermophilus; species Callospermophilus lateralis. Next base: position 238,627 of record NW_027514406.1, read on the forward strand.
AATTATTAAGAAGAGTGTTTGAATGGAGTATTTTGGTGAATACTTTTTGATATTCACAAAATATTGATTTTTTAATTTAATTTAATTTTTTATTTAGGGAAGGGTGTGAGATTAGAGTGCAGGGTAAAATATGTGTATTAAGGCCACACATGTGTTATGTATGTATTTGGGAAATGACAATGAGTAGATTGTAGGTGACATCATTGTTGTGTACATTTGGAGAGGGTTGGGAAAATTTATGAGTTTTTCAGAGTTGGTGTTTGCGTATCAAGTGATTCTGGGAATATGGACTCATGTTTATGTGTGTATGTGGGTGGTTGTACCTGTGTCATTTAGGGTTAAGAATGTTACATTTTTGTAATCAGGGTATTTCTGGTTCCACTCAATCTTGGGGAAGTTCAAAGAGATTTTTATGTATATTGTATTTCTGATGAGAGGATCAAGTCTGTGAGATTTTCCAGAGTACTTAGGGTTTTGTTTATGTGACTTCTGGTAACAAATAGGGTTTATTGTGTGTGTGTGTGTGTGTGTGTGTGTGTGTGTGTGTGTGTAGGGGGGTTGTATGTTGTATTTCTGGGTGCATGAATACTCAGTGTTTGGTTATATCATGTGCATGCCTTCAGGAAGTGTAGAGTATATAGGAATGTATAAGCCTGCATTGGAAAAGTATACATTATAATTGCATGTCCATCAGTACCTGGGTGATAACAGGCATGTGTATTTGTGGGTATGAGTATAGTTTTTAGAAAGGAAGTGGTGGTGTGTGTATTCGGGGAAAGCAGGGATAAAGGTGATTTATGCATCTGAGTTTTTGTTGGGATGGCAGTGAGTTGTGGGTCATGCACCTGTTTCTAAATGTGAGGTGTTTTAATGATATCTGTGGTGGAAGGGGTTTTAATGAGTGTGCATCTTTCCATGTATGTGCCTCAGCAAGAGGTGTTCACAGGTCTCTGTGGCTGGGTGGCATGTGTGCATCTGTGGCCGTAAGGGATGGCAGAAACACATTGGTTATGGCAAGCCTTTCCCAAGAGCACTAATGCTTCTTCCTGTTGATCTGGAGCTCCAACAGTGATTTCTGCGTTCTCATTCTTATCTGACATCTGTCTACATTACTTGTGGTGGTGAGTGGATGTGCCTCTTGGATCCTGGGCTGGTGGATGGGAGCTGATCAGGGATGGTCCTTCAGGAGTGGTGGGGGGACCTTTTTCTCCAAGATGTAAGGTATGGCCATTGTGATTCAAAGGGACTGACTCTGGAAGAAAGCTGCCAGGAGTTTCACAGATTCAAGGACAATTGTTGAGAGAGTTGTTTGTTTGCCCACATGTTGCATCCTCCCTTGCATTTTTCCCTCTGCCAAGACAAAGACAGAGACTCTAAGACCAAGTCTCCACTGGCCCTCCCAGCTTGGTGGTGTCCTAGGCCCATATGTGCACATGACTGGCCTCATGGTGTGCATCTCTGGCAACATCACAAGCTCTATAATTATTACACCACTGCACCTCAGTCAGATTAGGAGAGGAGTTAAGAATTGATTGTACAATAATACTTATTTTAAATTTTCCTGTGGGGCTACCCTCATTGTATTCTTTTTTTCTTTGCATGACCAAGTGAGTGATTCATCCTTTCAACCTGAATGATCCTTTCACATTTCTACTAATAGAGAACTTCCTTTTAATAAGTTTCTACTAGAGGAGAATTTACTTGGTTTTTGTTTGTGTGGAAATAAGCCGAATGAGTTTAATTTTATATACATTTTCAAATATTCACAGCAAAGTTTTGCCATGTCAGCTATTTGGGAAGGCACATCAGTGGTGTTCATTACACTTATTTTTTCCATTTTTGGAAACCAGCATGCAGCCACAAAACTTTTCTCATCTTGCAAAATTGAAGCTCATTTGTTAGACAGTAATCATCAATTTCCCTCATGCTCCAAGAAGTCACCATTCTCCTTTCTGTATTATTTTAATTATTCTGTGTACTGTACTTCATATAAGTAGGATCATACAGTATGTATTCTCAAGGTCCATCCCTACTCTACTATCGGTCAGGATTTTCTTTGTTTTTTAGACCAAATAATACTTCATCATGTGCTACATGTAAAAAAAAAAATTCTTCCTTGGGATAGGAAAAGGGCAAAATTGTAGAATGAAATTGACCATACTATCCTATATACATATATGAAGAGACCACAGTGAGTTTTATCTTTATGTATATCTGTAAAGCACGAGTTAAGAAAATTATAAATACATGGATGGAAGACCAGTATAGAAGAAGAAAGGAAATTGGGTCAGGGAGGAAGGGAGGGAAAGGGCAAGTTCTCGAGACTGACTTGGAACAAACTATATTCCATGCTTTTGTATAACTATAATGCACAGCTAAAAATAAAAAGATTCTTCCTCAATGTACCCTTGAGTATAATAAATAACCCTGTAGTAATTACAAGCATATAAATATCTCTTCAAAAGAAGTAGAATTGAAGGGTCATTTGAATGATCCTTTTGATAATTTGGGGAACCAACAATCAGTTTCCCATAGAGCCTGCACTACTTTGCATTCTAACCCACTAGGGTTCTGGCTCCATCACATTCTCAGGAGCACTGGTGTTTTCTGTTTTAGTTGTGGTTGTGGGTGGATGTGCCTCTTTGTTCCTGGACTGGAGAATGGGAGCCGATCAGGGATTTTTCTGTTTTCTGTTTCTTTCTGTTTCATCTTGTGTTTGAAGCTGGATCTCATTTTGATTTTGATTTTGATTTTGATTTCTCCACTTAGTATTGATATTGAACATCTTCTGATGTGCTTCTCAGCCATTTGCATATCTTCTTTGGAGAAATATCTGTGCAAGTCCTTTTCCCATTTTAATATTGATTTGCTGTTTTCTTCTTATTGAGGTATAAGGGCTCTTTATATCATGGATCTTAAATTCTAATCACAAATATAATTTTCAAATGCTTTCTTGCATTTAGTGAGTCATCTTTTCACTAATGAATGTGTCCATTGATGAATCAAAGTTTTCGGGTTGATGTAGTTCAGTTTGTTTCTTCCTTTTGGTGCCTGTGCTTTTGATGTGCTGTTCAAAAAGTCTCTGTCAAAATCCCTTGTCATGGGCTTTTTCTATTGTGTGTTATGAGTTTTATATTTCAGATCTTACATTTAGGTCCCCTATTTATGTTGAGTTAATTTAAGTCCATGGTGTCAGATAAGGGTCCAACTTCCTTGTTTCATGTGTTGCTATCATTTCAGTCTTCTCAACAGTATTTGTGGAAAATACTGTCAATTTCCGTGGAATGCTATTGACAGAAATCACTTGAGAACTTATTTTCTTTCATTTCTGAATTTCTTACCCTGTTTTATTAATCAACATTTCTATATTTTGTATTTGTATGACTGGTAAATTTATAGCATGGAGTCTTGAAATTATGACAGGTTAGACCACCAATTTTGTTCTTGTTCAAAATGTTCCTGAAGTTGGTTGTTTTCACATTCCCTATCATTTTAGGATGGAATTTTAAATTTTTGCAATGAATAATTTCTGCATCACATACAACAAGACTGGGATCTTAATTAGAATAAGATCCATTCCATGTTTTTATGAATAAATCAAAATATTCTCTACTCTCATGTAAAACGAATATGAGTAAATAAAAACATGAAATAAAAATGGTATTCATGAAAAAAAGAAGTTAGGAAATTTTTAGGGATGGAACAGAAACTGTAGATTTCTTTGGATAGTGTTGATATGTTAACAAGTTTAAGTGTTCCTGCCCATGATCATTTGATATCTTTCACTTTTTGTTGTTATTCTAAGTTTCATTGCTTGTTTTAAAGTCTTCACGTTTGATCTACTTGATTGGGTAGTAATACATTGGGTGTAGTATTACATTTTATTTTACTTGTCAGATGAAATTGTTTTCTTGATTTTCTTTTCATATATATAAATATTTATTATTAGTGTATAGAAACACAGTTTGTGTGTGTGGGGTTTTTGTATTGGCACCTTTGCTGAATTTATTCATTGTGGTGATTATTTTCTTGGAATCTTGAGATTCTCCAGATATAACTTTATCTCACTGATAAACAGAGGTTTTTATACTTCTACCTTTCCATTTGGCATGCCCTCTGCCTGTACTTCTTTCAGATTGATCTGACCAGGATTTCTAATATGTTAAAAAGAACAAGTGAAAGCATGTAAAATTGTCTTCTTTCCATTTTGGGAAGAAAATATTTTGTTTTTTTGATTAGTTAATGTATTAGAAGGTAATTTCTCATGTGTGATCTTTATTTTGTTGTTGTTTGCATTTTTATTTTTTTTCAGTATCAAGAATTGCATTCATGGTCTCACATATACTAGACATGCATACTCCCAGCAACAGAATTAAATCCTGACCCTTTTAAAAATGTTGAGACAGAATCTGGTCAAGGGGTTCAGGGTGGTTTAGAACTTATGTGTTTTCTGACTTGGACTTTGAATAGCTGGGATCACAGGTATACACTATATCATCCAGCTGTTTTTCTTTCTTCTATTTCTAGTTGTTTTCAACTTCTAATCTTGAAAGATTTTCTTGCAAGATGGATGCAATGACAAGGTTTGTAGTTCAAGGTTCTTTTTGTGAACAGATAATTGAAGGAGACACTCACTAGACAGAGCATGAGGAGTTACTGAAGTGAGAGTACACTGCCTTAAATAAGGGGCAGTGGGCTCACCCATGGGAATGGGACGCCTTGAGGCAGAGAAGGAACTGGGGAGCTGGCTTTGACAAATAAAGAGACCAGATCTGGGATGCTAAAGTTAGTGATAGAATATGACTATCACTCCATAGGATATGACTACAACTGAGTTTGGCAAATAAAAATTTCTATCAATAGAGAATATTGATAGAAATTTTGTTTCTGTAGCTTCATTGGGAACTTGACTAATTTTAGATGAGATTAAGTAGAAGAATTTGTTTAATACTGCCCTACTTCTCAAATTAGAAGCCTACTGACTGCTGGGGGTAGATTCTTTATGTGTAATGATATGGTGTATACCTGTTATCCCAGCTATTCAAAGTCCAAGGCAGAAAACACAACCACTTATATGCTACCTTCTTCAGGGCTTGGAACACCTCATTTGATGAATAAATCCCTTTTCAAACTAAATGGAGGTCAGGAGCCTTACCAGAAAGAGGTGAAAGACTTAATCCAAAATTACTGTTTTTTTCTGTAATTTTAGTTTTGGATGGACATATAGGATCTTTATTTAGTTTCATGGGGTGCTGAGAATCTAAGCCACAGCCTCACCCAGTGCCAAGAGGTTGATTCAGACACATCCCTTCACAAAGCACTTTACCAAAAAACCACAGGTGAGGCCCCTTAATTTCCATTTTGAAACTGTTTTCTTGAGGCTTCACAAAGGTGTGGCCTGAGGCAAAGACCTTCCTTACTTGCAGGGGAATTGAACAATAGGTAAGAACACAGCTGGGGGACAGACTTCTGCACAAGATGTACACTATGGCACTGACAGCTCCTGATGATGCTACTTGAGTTGCTATCTAGCCAAGCAGGGTTTCTCCACTGAGACCCTTACCAGTCACACTGATTTCTGAGTTTTCTAAGATGCTTGAAATTCCTTTCAACAATCCAGGAAATGCCCATTTCACAGAGCTAGGAGCTGGTACATATCTTGGACACAAAACCACAAGCCCATTCTCGAGAGTGGCCAAAATTCAGGAAAAATACAGGAACTTAGGAACATAGTAGGTCTTTCCCATCTGCAAAGCAAGCAGCAGTCTATTCATATATTCACCAGGATGAGTGCTGGAAAGCTTTCCACTAATGCATTCTGTTTCTCAATTCTTTGTTTCCAGAGACTCAGTAAAATACTACCTGAGATCAGGTTTTGGAAGGGCACAACCAAGAGTAGGAGAGATTAAAGGCTCAGTCACTGTAATCTCCTCTGACACCTACAAGGTTGTGAACTGCTGAGCATTTTCCATTCCAGTATGTATTCACAGATATTCTTCTTCTTCTCCCTCTAATTGTGTATAACTTGGGGTGATGGTAATGTCAAGGCATTTTTCTGGATGACAGTGGGAGGTGATCTTGTGTAGCACATGTTCATATACACATTGGATTGATTTTAATATTTTCCCTTTGAAGTATTGAATCTCTGACCCTAACCCATACCCTACTAGACTCTGAGTACTAATCCTAACATATGCATAAAAGCAAACCTAAAATAGAGAAATGCAGAAAGTTCATAGGAGGAATTGTGTATTTTGATTTTCCTTTTGCTTTATCAAGGGTATGTGTTATATCACAAGTCACATTTTCATTCTAATGCTTCTCCATATATCGTCAAATTTAACAAATATATAACTTATGGATTCCCTTTCTCTGTAGGTTGGGTAAGAACATGTATTGTTATATACATATAGATTGCCCTTCCTGCTATCACAGGTACATTCATGTGAGTATTCTGACTTTGGCAAATACAAATTCCATGAACAGATCACTTCCACCAAACCCCAGGGGAACTGAAAGTTCAACCAATGGTGGGCTCCATATTTGAACAAGTTTATACATAACCCTATGTAAAGTCAAATAAATATTTTCGTGATCTTTGAATGATATATATTCCATTAAGAATTTGAATTTGCATATCTATTGCTCCTTTTACATGTCTTTAATATATATTTCTCTCTCTCTCTCTCTCTCTGTCTCTCTCTCTCTCTCTCTCTCTCTCTCTCTTTCTCTCATATATATTATTCTTTGAATGGAGTTTTCTCACACCTAATGGTTCCTGAAAGAATTGAGACCCACAGTGCCACCTACTTCATCCTTGAATGATGTCTAGACCAATACAGTGAAATATTTGAAATTCTCATGACCAGGAATTTCTGAACTGGAGATCCATCCGATCTCCTGTTGCTCATCATGACTGAAAAAGATAGTTTCTTTATTGACTGGAATTCATGAAAATGGTGTAGAACAGAGATGCAATTGAGTTGGAGCCTCCTGGGAACTGGCCTTGGAGCAGTGGAGTGCAGGTGTCTGATAAAACATCTGTGGTGGAGCCATGTGGATCTGTCATTGGCTTCCAAATAACATGTGACTGACATGGGACAGTCAGCAAACCCTTATATGTAAAGGCCTCTTGTTGTGGGGAGAGGTTTGGGGGTGATAATCAGAGTCAGATTGCTACTCTAAGTGGGAAAGATGTATGGGATAGCAGCCCAGTTGGTGTTTTCTCTTGCAAAACCTGACTCATCACATGTGACAGTAGTCCTTCCAGTGCTGTGTCCCAGTTTGTTGTAGGGACAAATGAAGCAAGGCACTGAAGATAGAAAGAAACAGTTTCATTTGGCTGCATCCAGGTTCAGAAAGCACAGCTTTTGCTGTTATCAATCAATCCCTCCAAATTCAGGGAGTTTCAGAGTTTTATACCCAGCTTGTAAGTAGAGGGGCTCAGAAGTTTACAGTCTGCAGAAGTTCACATAAAAGCAGCTTTTTCTTACACTGTTCTGGGCAAGTTAACACTTCAATGACAACACTTGAAAAGAGGAGAACTTCTTCTTCCCTTTCTTCCTCACTCTGCCAGCTGTTACCATGGAGCCAATTTATAACTTATCTTAAAAATGTAGAGATCTCTGTGAAGCCCAGCTCAAGGCCAGAGTCCTTGTTTGCAATTTCTTCAAAGTACTATACTGGATATATTTGTGAAAATAATAAGGGGGTGTCCAGCACCTTGGCCAGTGGCCAAGTAAACAGGGCAACACAAAAATAGAAAGTTTATCTACATTGAACTCTTTTGTAGAGACTCTTTGGCTGACAGTCCCCAAATCAGCCATGGTGAAGTGGACTTTTCTGTGGAGAAAGGGGGTACCACTTCATTGGGTCCCCCTCTTCCTCCAGGGAGAAGTCTTTTCTGCTGTCCTTTAATAAAGCTTCAACTTTCCACTCTAAACTTGCCTTGATGTGCTTCTCTGGTGTTATACTTCAGCATTGGGAAAGCAAGGCCTCATTACCAGTAAATAGTCATAACAATAACAGTCAAAGGACAGAGATAATGCCAAAAGTAAATTCAACATTTAGAATTGAAGATAATAATAATCTTTAGTGATAAGAATTCCTTAATTTAATACTTTAAAAATAATAACAACATTTTGCCAGGGAGCAAACTTGTGGCATTGCAGTCAAGGGGAGAAATAAAGAATGTCCATGCATTTCTGCCCCTTTCAATTCTTTATTCACTCAAATTCTTAATACAACTTTACTCTATAGGTTCCTAATGAAGAAAACAACAATCCTTAATGATCGGCCCTGCAGTGGAGATAATCAAATAACACCAAGCAATTCTAGATTAATTAATTCCCAGAAAACAATATTAGATTAATTCTGAGCATTGCAAAACAGATTTAATCATGACAGGCTAGTGACAGACATTTCCTCTGAATGCTAAGATCAAAACTCTCAAGCCTTAGGCTTTATGTCCTGCAGATTCACACTCACTCAACAGCAGTGATCAGGTCCTAAAGCAAAACAGGCTTTTTTTGGTGGGGAGTAGACGACCAGTTGAGGAGAGGGTCACAGGGAGAAGTTGCAGCTCACACAAAGGTCCAGACAAGGCGGTAGAGTTTGAGAGCAGTGAGGATCACACAGAGAATAGGAAAATGATGGCAAGTGATGGGATGTCAGTGTAGGTCCTCATCAGGCTCTCCAGCTGGAGTACATACTCGTTTAGGCTGGCTAAATCCCTGTTTTTAGCTCTATTTTTATACTAAATTTTGTTTTTATTTTTTATTTTTTACCAAACCTTGTAATTACCAGGTGCCACCAGAATTCTCATTTACCCTGAGGTCAGAAATATCTGGTCTGGTGGTCTCCATCCTGATATTCTCACCATTCACTCTTATCAGGAGAGGAAAGCCTGCCAGAGGCTTTATTCAGCTTATCAGGGTGAGGGCAAGTAATTTGTCTGAGGCCATATTAGAGGGCTCTGTGGGTGTGCCTGGTGAAAAGTGACCTCTATTAATGACCTCAGGTTTCAAAATGGAGTTTTTTAAATGGAGTGAGAAACTGATGTGACTCCATTTTTGAGAAACCAGCCACTTCAGAGCAAAGCCTGTCCAAAAGGAGGAGTTACCCTTGTCCATGGAAAAACTCAGAGTGCTCCTAGGCATATACTAACCCTGCTGAGTTGTTTGTCTGTAAATAACTGGAGAGATCTTCCATGCCAAGTGATCCTGACTCAGTTACACTAGGTTAGGACCCACAGCAACCCCCTAGCTACCACAAAAAACATGAGACACAGAAAATACCTGAAACACCAGGTGACCTTCCCAGTACTTTTGTTGATTGGTAACATGATTAGGCAAGTTTATCATATACACTCTTGCAACCTCTCATGGCCTAAACCAATCGGTTCAAAAGTATCCACAACTTGAAATAACCAATCACCCTTACACAACTTGTTTCTGCCAATGAATGTGCTAATCAATGTTAAGAGTTGTTGTTTGACTTTTCTGTGATGTGAAATGATTGGCTGTGTGATGTTGTGATGCATACAATATCCCACAAAATCTATTAATCCTCAATGAATTAAGGGTCAAGACTCATTCTTTGTGACCACTAAATCTGAAATGGTTGTGAGTCCAGGCTTGAGCTTACAATAAACACTCTTGTCTGACTACATCAGATTCAGCTCCTGGAGGTCTATTGGGGTCTCATGAATCTGGCATTACAGGAGTTGCTTAGGTTCAGGCCTAAGGCCATTCTCACACAACCCCTTTCACCTTGACAGCTCTTCTGCAGATAAACAGAAGCCATAACACATAACTCCTGTCTTCATAAACTTGATCTCTTGAGTCCAGTGTCATTTCAAGTTCTGGGTTTAAAAAGACATATTCATTTTCCTTGATGTTTTCAATAAATCACACAGAATTCTTAGAAATGGCTTGGAAGGATAACAATGTTATATTGCAAAACTTCATGAACTTTCAAATTGCTTGCTGTGTGTGACTGACTAGTATGTGAAAGGCCTTGGGAATATGTGAATATATTATGAATATAATAGAACTCTTGAGACTTTTTTTCTTACTGTACACATATCCTGAGGCCAAATGAGGCTGTTTACTAGAGGTCATTTCTCAAAGAAGAGATAGAGGAAATAAAGGAATAAATTAACCTAAATATTATAAATAAATCTAATATATATTTGATTAAAATTGAGGCCATATATGGTCATGCCAAATAGTTTGCTGAATCATTTCAATTACAGTTATTTAGTTATTTTAATGTTTTGCTTACTATCTGCATTAGAGACATCGTTGACCTGCAATTAAGGAAAACTGTTAATTCTAGCACTGAATTTATCAGGTTTTGATTCTTTGATATATTACTTATTGCCATAGGATCTCTTGTTCCTTAATGTGTATATTTATACATTTACACATTTTAGAAGGTTTTAGAAAGATAAAAGAAAATATGTATTAAAAGAGTAGTTTAATAAGCTCTTTAATATTCCATTACTATGGTTATCAAATAGCATTTTCTTTTTACGAATGTATTAACCTGGGGATGGGGATGTGGCTCAAGCTGTAGCACACTTGCCTGGCATGCATGCAGCCCAGGTTCAAACCTCAGCACCACATACAAACAAAGATGTGTGTCTGCTGAAAACTAAAAAATAAATATTAAAATTCTCTCTTTCTCTTTAAAAAAAAAGAATGTGTTAACCAGTAATATGTATGCAACAATAACATAATAAATAAATATGGTACAACCAAATAAACATAAATTAATAAATGCTATATGATTTATTTTATAATAATATTGGAAAAATATACCCAGAGGTGAAAATAAACATTTAAATAATGATACATATACATGTCCATTTTTATTAAGGTATAGTGAAATACATCTATTTTTGTAATATACTTTTGTTCATGAAAGCATCATAACTATTATTATCAAATATGATTGTAGCTGCACAAAATTAAAAATCCAAATTGCAAGTATATCAGTAAATAAATGGCTTTTAGTGACTGAAATTTCTGAGTCTGTTATTGTGAAACACAAATATTCAGTAAAATATGCTCTGAAAAAAACCTCAATTTGAAAATGTAAAACATAGAAAGGAGTATTTAGAGTTGTTTTACCATGAGATTAATTTAAAATACCTTTGATACCCAAACAAATACTCTGAAGTTTTTGCTCTTAAGAAATACATATGAAAGAATACAGCAATTCTGTCTCTGAGTAATGCAAGCATAAGAGAAAGATGATAAGAATATTAAGTAAGCCTCAAAAATCTGAGGATCATGAAATAAATAAATTCTTGGCAAGAAAATATCAATCAATTTTGATGTAAAGTCAAAACTAATAAGCATTCTAATTTACCAAATCTTAATGATTTTATATATTAGAGAAAAGAAGTCAGAATTTTAAGCAAATACATGAGAAATGGGTGTGCACAACAAGGTTTAACCTCAGAAAATTTTATACATCCCCTGTGTCTGTCCATGTGTCTCTCTCATATCTTTCCAGTGTGACATCAAAAAAAAAATGAAGAACAAGTTTTTGAGTAATTATATTTAGGTCTTAAAAAAGTTAAAGAAAATAATTAGCTCTCTTTATCTATTTTTTAGAAGTAATTTTCCTTCTTATTTCTTCAATAATTAATGATTACCCTGTGCTTGTTGCTGATAATACAGAATGTGTAGAACCACCCAGAATGAGAGCACTATTTAAATAATGTCAGAACAAAAAATGCTACAGAAGAGTAGGAACTGAAAAACAAGGCCAAAGCCAGTGCAGGACCACACAGCATTTAGGGGTATATCAAAGAGGAATGGATTTGGTCTTAAGAGGTCTGACTTCCCTTAGCCAAGACAAATAACTAGTACAAACTGTCTTAAAATATTTTTCTTCAAATCTTATAATTAAATGGATACATGGTAAGAATCCAGAAGTTAAATGTAAACTAGCAAATTTACATTCATTTCTGGGACACTTTTACTTCTAGTTCTATAGATTAATTAATTTTAATGCCTTCCTAGATATGGTAGATAACTTTTTCTTATTCAAAATTTATCAGGTAATTTACAAAGGACTCCATTACAGAATTCAGTCATTTTTAAAAATTCATAAAGCAACAGATGAAATTGTTTAAAACACAGACACAGTAATATCACAGGATATAAAGTCTGTATTGACACCATGGTCTTTATGTTTAGCTCATAGTTTAAAGAAAGGTTGACTGACTTGTATGTTTAGTTTTAAATCTTATCTGAAAAAACATGAAACAACTTCTCCTGTGTCTTTAGACAGAGAGACTGGTGGTAACACAGGGACAACTGTGGGTTTGGCACCTTTATTCATGATCACTTTTTACTTTGTGGAAAGACTTAAAACTCTTTCAAGATTCACATTCCCACTCAGCAGTAGGGAATTTTATTTTTTCATGTTCTGTCTCCCCTTTTCCATATCTCATTTCTCTCATTTTAGAATCATGTTAGGAAAATTTAATCGCCTTGTCTAATCTTCTGTTTTCATTCTGAAGGATCTTTTCAACATTAACTTTCAGATTTTAAAATAGCCATCTATTTTTTTAAAAAAAATAATCTTGTTCTTAATATACAAGTTCTCTGCCTTCATTTTTGAGTTTTGCACCTGGTGAGATGTGATTCATTGAGTTCAGGTTTAAAAAAATAATCTTTAAGTTATAAAGTTTCAATCATATATTTTGAGATAAAGAAACAGTTTTAAAGGTATTGCTATAATATTTTAAGTACAATAATTTTAAATTACAAATATTTAAAATACATTAAATTTCTTTCTCATTTGGCAATCCTAATGAAGGCAAAATGGCTCATTCTCTTTTTAGTTATAATTTTATTCTATTAAATATGCCTTTACATTTATTATTCATGTAAAATGATTAATAGAAATTCATCACTGGTTAAGAGACATGAATCAGCCAAGAGGCAAGTTAAATAAAAATTCAAGTTTGTCTCCATACACAAAATAACTCTCTAAGCATACTTTTTGCTGGAAAAAATACTTCAAGATGGCAAGTAGCACGAACAAGTGTGCTGAAGGCTGAAACTGATTCTGAAAGCTAATGCCTCTCCCAAAGCACACCATCACAAAGTGAAGATTTCTAAAGTCTGGGAGACTAATGTTGATATTTTTGATGGAAACACGTACTCTTGTGATACTAACAAATTGTAGAGGAAAAATGATTCTTAAAACCCATGAAATGCAGGAACCCCAGAGTACTGAAAACTATCTCAGATGTAAGCCACACAGTATACCTGCCTGACCATTAGATTTTGTTCACTTTAGACCTTTTAGAGTGGGAAATAAACATTGATTAAATAAATCACTGAGATGTGGGGTTCTAAACAACATTTATTTTCTCAACTATACAGTCTAAAACATTACTCATAATGGATTAAAGCACAAGTATCTGGGACATATTTTTCAAGGCTTTTTAATTTTATTAGAATATACATTTAATGTGCCACATTCTTTTCCAAATTTCTTATGGAACAATATCAAAGATTTGACATTATGCTTGATGATACTTAGGGAGTCACTTAAAGAACTGTAGAGTCATTCCACTCACGCTAAGACAATATCATATTTACATAAAGAGTGAGTTTTTTGGTTATTTGTGGTATAAGGTACAGATTCTATTCAAAACATTAGCAAAAGAAAATACAATCATTGTCAGATGAAGTCCTGACATATAAAAATAAAATAACTTTAAAAAATTCCAAGCTGGGCATGGTGGTGAATGCCTGTAATCTTGGTTGGCTGTAGAGACTAAGGCATGAGAATTGCAAGCTCAAAGCCAGTCTCAGAAATTCTGCAAGATTAAGTCTCAAAAAAAAAAAAAAAAGAAAGAAAGAAAAAAGAAAGAAAGAGCTGGGGTTTGGCTCAGTAGTTTAGCACCTGTGGGTTCAATTCCTGATTTAAATAATACTACTAATAATAGTTCTAAATGACATCATGATAAACACAATAAACATTTGTAACTGAACTTCTTTTTGGTACTGGGGCTTAAACCCAGGGCCTTGTGAATGTGAGGCCAGCACTCTACCAACAGAGTTATATCCCCAACCCTTTAACTGAACATCTTACTAGACTCTAGCTTCCTTCTGTGACCTTTGTGCTTTTGCTATTCCTTCTCTTATTCTATACTTCCTGCCAAAATTTTCTTCAGAAACGAAAAACTCACTCCTTCCACAAATGACCTTCATAAAGGAAAATTTCTGTACATCTTCACCCCTTTGGTAAGGATTGTCAAGTCTTCTGTTATGACTTAAAAACTCTATCCTATTCTTTAATTTGATACTTCTGCCTGTTTTTCTGTCCTTTTGTTTAAAATTGTGATTTATAAGTGTATTTTTACAATAATGGTTTACATTGCTTCCTTGCCTTAGAACAAATAAGCTTTTTGCACACTTATCTATAAACCCCAATACTCATGCTTTGATTTTTCTTTGTATTCAGCTACATCACCAAGGTGGCTACAGGTCTTAATGCAAGCAGTTTCTGTTTGATCTGGTACTGGCTTCCTCCCTCCCATGTATGGTGTCCAAATTTTTTTTGTGCTTGGTGAGACTTTTAGTGAGGTTACATCTCATATACCAGTTTTGATGTAATGAGATGTTTTTTGCAAATGTGGTGGACGTGATAAGTGGATGTGATATTGGGACTTCATGGGGATAAGTGACTGCAGTGTGTACCTGTCCTGCTATGAGGTCTTCTTCATGGTATAGAAACATTGTCTTATCACTTGTTTACAAAACTTGAAATGATGGAGTATACAAAACCAAGCTTCATGTAGTTCTGATCTCAAAAGTTATGACCACTGCATGTCTACATTGTATAGAGCGTTTGCTTCTTTTCAGGGCTACTTTACTTTAGAGAACTCTAAAAATTTCTTTCATAACATATAAGTAAAAAAAAAAACAGGGCTGGGGATGTGGCTCGAGAGGTAGTGCGCTCGCCTGGAGTGTGTGTGGCCTGGGTTTGATTCTCAGCACCACATACAAACAAAGATGTTGTGTCCACCAAAAACTAAAAAAAAAAAAAAAAAAAATAAAATTAAAATTCTCTCTCTCTGTTTAAAAAATAAATAAATAAATAAATATTTTTTAAAAAGAAAAAGAAAACAATGTTGGGCATGTTCAAATTTTCCAGAAAAATCTGAGAGCAATTATTAATGATTGACAGATAAGTAAACTGAGAATCCCCGAGTAAAGTGATATATCATAGTTTATAAAGTTATTAAGTGCGAAAAGCTAAGATTCAAATGAAATCTAGTTAAGGTTTTATACCTAAAAAATACTATAATATTTACAAAGTCTTACACCAAATACATTATGAGGCAAGGCTATTACTTTATTGGCTTCTCCATTTAATATTTTCATTTTAGAAACATTCTATTAGTAGTAATAATAGTATTTCTGATGATAAATATATAAGAAAATATTCAACACCTTCAACATCCACAATGTTCAATAGAAAGCATGTAGAGTTTTTATACCTTTATATCAGATTTTTAGAAAAAGCATTTATAATCTGATAGTTAAAATCATTTTTTAAATTGTGGTAGTATAAACATTGTTGTAGCTGCATTCTTTTAGTATGCTGTGATGCCCTTCAGAATATGAATTCATGAAGAAAATGTTCTTTTTATACAAAATGGGATAATGCTCATCATTTAATAGAATGAAATCATGGCATATGCAAGTAAATAGATGGAGCTGAAGAATATTATGCTAAGTCAAGTAATCCAATCCCCCGAAACCAAATGCTGAATGTTTTCTGTGACATAAAATTTCTGATACGTAATGGAAAGGAGGGAGAAGCATGGGAGGAACAGAAAAAACTATAGATAAGGCAGCGTGGAGGAAGGGCAAGAAAGGGAGCATGGGGATAGGAAAGTGATGGAATGAGATGGATGTCATTATCCTAAGTACATGTATGAAGACATGAATGGTGTGACTCTGTTGTGTACAAGAGATATGAAAAATTGTACTCTATTTGGGTAATATGAATTACACTGCATTCTACTGTCTTTTATAATAAATTAGAATAAAATCTAAAAATTATGTCATAAAAGATTGTGAGCAAATTCAGAGGAAATCAAATATTTAAATACAAAAATAAAAAAGCATGTTTATATATGTTGAAATGTTGTATATATTCCATTGTGGAGTTTGTAATACTCAAGAATAACTGTAACATATTATGAAAAAAAAAACAAATACTTTTTAAGCAACTAAAATATATTCATTTATTAAAAAATAATATATTCTCTCATTTAAATCTATTCTTTGAGATACAGAAAGACAGCATACAAAGAGTGATTATGAAAGTAAAACAAAATAGGTAGAAGTGGAAAACTAAATATACAAATGAAGAAAGAAGTCTTAATGCACTAGAGAATCCACACTAAAAATAAGAAAAGTAGTGAATGCATGATAAGACAGTGAGGAATGACAGATTATGTATCCTCTGATAAATCTCTGAAAACTTACTTTCTTGGGATAAAGATAACATATGAAACTATTTCTCACAAGTTTAGACACGATTTTGTAATTACTTATTCATGAAAGTTTATTAAACAATATCAATTCTAGATACTTCCTGAAATTTTTCTCCAAGTCGATTAAATCTAATATATATTTTAGAATATGTATGTGTATGTGCACTATAGAACACTATGTATAAATTTATATATGTTTTATCTAAGGTTAACTTTTATATGTATGTGAAATAATTTGATTCTTTTATATTTTTCTAAATTTAATGGTAAATAAAATATTTTTGTAGAAAATATAATGTGAGTGATATGTTTATTTTAAAGTGTCTGAATTTTTTTTACATAACTGGCTTTGTAAAGCCAGTCATTTCTATATTTTAAATAAAAGGTGTGTTTGAGGGGGCTGGGGATACGTCTCAAGCAGTAGTGTGCTCACCTGGCATGTGCACGGCCCTGAGTTCGATCCTCAGCACCATGTACAAATAAAGATGTATCCACCAAAAACTAAAAAAAAAATATATAAAAATCTCTCTCTCTCTCTCTCTCTCTCTCTCTCTCTCTCTCTCTCTCTCTCTCCCTCTCTCTGTCTCTCTCTCTAAAAAAAAGATGTGTTTGAATAAAAGCATTTTAAGAAAGCCTCCACTCAATGATGAATAAAATTCCCTATTAAAGAGTATTGACCATTTTTATTTTTTTTAGTAAAAAATGTTTCCCATAAAAAGAAGAAATGGATGTTAGCCCATCACAGTACGCTAAATCACCTTTCATAAAAACCTGTGGCAGGGATGCTAAGAAGATTGTATTTCAAAGCACAGTGGATCTCAAACATCAAATAAAATTCTAGGCTTCATGAAATCAAAAGAAAAGATTTTACCAGCATTTTCTATTTACCACAGAGCCTTCTCTCAAAGAAGTAGGCAGTCCTATGCTAAGTATTTAATAGCATACTCTTGGTGTCAACATTTCCTATTCTTCTATAACAATCACTGGAGGTCCAGATTTCCCCTCACAGTCAGAATTCTATTTTCTTCTATAGGGTATGCTCACAAAGCAAAACAAATAGGATTTCATGGAAAAGGACTTTTTAACTTATATTTTCCTTACTCTTTTTTCTGGAAACAAACAGAAGGCATCTGTCTTCAAAATTGCTTTCACCATAGTTTACTACAATTTTCTAATCCCAATATTGGACTGCAGGAATCTCTTTTTTGGGAACCAGTGTTGAGGGTCTTCTGCTGCCAAACAGAGGCCTCACAAGCCATGCGGAATGTGGATGATCCATGTCATGTCTTGTGAACTGCATGGCTTACACATTTGCTTTCCAAAAGAGTTAACCTGATGTGATCTAAAAGGTCCTGTATTATATAAAATATGATTTTCTTTGAAATTGGCTATCTTTATTCAGCTCAGCTTGTGCGCTGCTCCTAATGGTCTCTGCATTAATATCAGTGAAACACAAAATAGCAGTGGGCCTCAACCAATATTTCTCATCTGTTTCAATACAAACATTCTTCAGGACTACTTCAGGATTTTTTGTATAAAAAGCCCAACCATCTTAAATAGGTTAATATACCAGTGGATTAGAACGCCCTATTCTTATAGCTTTATGACTCTAATTAGCTTAAATGGTTATGTGTGTATGTGAGTGGTTGTACCTGTGTCATTTAGGGTTAAGAATGTTACATTTTTGTAATCAGGGTATTTCTAGTTCCACTCAATCTTGGGGAAGTTCAAAGAGATTTTTATGCACACATGCCATCCAGCCACAGAGACCTGTGAACATCTCTTGCTGAGGCACATACATGGAAAGATGCACACTCATTAAAACCCTTTTCACCACAGATATCATTAAAACACCTCACATTTAGAAACAGGTGCATGACCCACAACTCACTGCCATCCCAACAAAAACACAGATGCATAAATCACCTTTATCCCTGCTTTCCCCAAATACACACACCACCACTTCCTTTCTAAGAAAATATATACATACCCACAAATACACCTGCCTGTTATCACCCAGGTACTGACGGTCATGCAATTATAATGTATACTTTCCAAATGCAGGCTTATACATTCCTATATACTCTACACTTCCTGAAGGCATGCACATGATATAACCAAACACTGAGTATGCATTCACACAGAAATACAACATACAACCCCCCTACACACACACACACACACACACACACACACACACACACACACACAAAATAAACCCTATTTGTTATCAGAAGTCACATAAACAAAACCATAAGTACGCTGGAAAATCTCACAGACTTAATCCTCTCATGAGAAATACAATATACACAACACCTTGCTTCTATCTCTTCTTGCTTTACACAGAATTTAAAATACACTGCAGAACAGATAGGCTTAACTGAAGTTTCCAACAAAAACCAAAAGACGACAAATTCTTCACAACAGTACCAACAACATTCTCCAGAATAGACAACAGATTAAGTCATAAAACAAACCTTAACAAATTTTAAAAGCTAAAAATCATTTGAAATAACTTTTTTTCTGAACACAATGTAATAAAACTGGAAACCTACAACAGGTGGAACTTCAGAAACATCCTGCATGTCTGCGATTATAACAAAAAGCTCTCAAATAGCAGGGTCAATGAAAAACAGAATGGAAATTTTTAAAGATTCTTGAGAAAAATGATAGAAACACAAAATAAAATCCCTATATCAAGGAGCAGAGGCAATTTTAAGATTAGATCAGTACATACCTATATCAAAAAAGAAAACAACCAAGAATTCCTCTTCAAGGAGGTAGAAAATCAAGAACATGCCTGACCCAAAGCTAGTAGAATAAAAAATACTAAACATCAGAGAAGAGGTAAATAAAATAAAGATTAAATATTATTTTAAAAATATCAACAACAGAAAGAATTTACTTACTTACTTACTTACTTACTTACTTACTTATCCCTAGGACTGAACTCAGAAGCAACCACTAACTGAGAGATGTCTCCACACCTAGTTTGTTTTTTATTGAGAGACAGGGTCCCATAGAGTGGCTCACTGCCTTACTTTTGCTGAGGCTGTCTTTGAACTTGCCTTCCTCTTGCCCCTCCTTGAGGATCTAAACTGTTCATGTCAATGGTTAAGAGTACAGCTTTGCCATTGAACTCACTTAAGCAGTGGGAAGATCATGATGCTGTATAATATGAGCATTCCCAGACGTGATACGTACGGACATCTTCGCATTGGGTTTGTCCACAGAAAGCATGAGACTCACCTTTCAGGACTCTGCTTGGTGCATGTTTTGGCTTCTTCGCTTTTTTGGTGGAGGTTTTCTGTTGGAGACTAAACTCAGAACATCATGCATGCTCGGCAAGTGCTTCCCCATGGAGCTGTGCCACCAGCCCACCTTGGCCTTTCTTGGTGATCAGAGAAAGTGTCTGTTGGACTCTATTTTTAATGACTTACTGGGAAACTTCATGTCCTCTGATTCTACCTCTTCTTCAGGTTCAGTTGAAGGCAAAGGTGCTGTGGCGAGCCATCCCCCTTTTCATCTTCTTAGTCTGCTGTCAGGTCAATCCGGTCTCCTGTGCTTTTGTTGGGGAAAGGGGGAAAGGGGGGAACCATGTGCCACTCCTTTGGTTTCTACTTGTTTCCAGATCCTTTGTTTGGTATTATGGCCTCAGATTCTGTGGACCGTTTCTACTGGATGTGAGGGATTCTGGCCTCCAACAGCGGGAGGCTTCGACTCACTGTTCCTCTTTTCTGCTGGACCAGCACCATTTAGTTAAACTACAGCCTTTCTGTGGAGCTCAGAGAATGGGCAGCTCTGTGGCCTGGAAAGTCTGCATGTGCCACGTCAAATAGCATGATCAATGGTGCATTCAGCCTGGGAAACACCATCTTCTTAAGAGTTGGGTTTGAATGCAATACAAAACCTGGAAGAGCAAGATAAGTCTCTGCTTGAGAATTTCTGAAAACTTAAAAAAACTAGAGTGTTTGAAATCCCTGAAATGAGATGGTGAGTCCATATAGAATACTCTCTAGAACTCTCTATTGGTTTCTCAGCTGCATCTTTTTCATATCTACAGGTGAAACATATGGATCAAAACCATGAGTGACAGTGGAGGGTCAAATCTATCCAGTCACCTGTGTGTCTAGAAATGATTTTCTTGTGTATGTTGATGGTGCATTTGATGAACACGGTTTAAAAATGGGGTTCCAAAGAGGTTCCAGTCACTCAGAATCAGAGCTCATCTGAACATGATGGAAAGAGAAGGTTGATTCCCAACTAGATTCAAATGTGCCAGCCCCATCTGCAGACTCAGGAAATGATTGGAATGTTCTCCAGTTTTATGAACTGATGAAGGACGGGCCTCTCTGTCCAGCCAGAATGGATCTGTCCATGGGGATGGGAATGCAGTAGGCTCTTGAGGGGTACGTGACTTTCCAAACAGAATGACATGGGGTCTGGTGGGCTCGACAGAGAAACTGAGTTGTGTTCTTATCTTTGGTTTTGGGGGGTTATGCTATTATTGCTGCCAGCAACCTGAAGCCCATCCAATGTGGAAAAGGGGTCACATTCAATTCTGTAGGTTCATTTTATTAAATAATGTCTTGCTTTCTTGAGCTCACAGAGGCTTTGTGGCTGCCCGTTTCCTTAGGCACACTCATGGAGCTCGGTATCTCTGCAATGGTCAACTTGGGCCTCATCATGCAGCTCTTGGCTTGCACCAAGATAATTGAAGTGGGTGACACCCCAAAAGACCAAGCCCTCTTCAACGTGAGCCCAGAACTTTAAGAAAGATCATGGGTAAATTTCTGGTGTCCAGTTGAGAATTTGAATTGGCTCTAAAATTGGGGGCATTAAAACAGCCCAGTTTGGCCTGTGTGCTTTGCCTGCCGACCCTGTAGGTGCTCCATGGCCTGTTAGTGAGAGAGCACTTCTGGGTGGTGCTGGGTATCGGGGAAGGCCAGGCAGGGCAGGGGAGGGCCGGAATGCCCCAGAGGATAGACTTGAAGGATCAGTGCATGGAGGTCACCCCTTCACCAGCCATGATTTCCATACCTCACGAAGGAGGTGACATCTACTTCAGAGCTGTCATAAGAATTCAATCAAAGCCAGATCCTGTGGAGTATGCCTCTAATTACAGCAGCTTTGGAGGCTGAGGCAGAAGGATCACTATTTGGAGGTCAACCTCAGCAACTTAGTGAGGCCCTAAGCACCTCAGTGAGACACTGTTTCTAAATAAAATAAAAAATGGCTGGGGATGAGACTCAGAAGTGAAGCACGGCTGCTCAGTCCTCAGTATGAAAAAAAAAAAGAGGATTAAATTAAATAATCACTCTCACAGTGCCTAACACATGGTAGTTATTTAGCAAGTGCTATTTTTCTTCTGTATTTAAAAGGATTTAATGAGCAAAAAGGTGATCCTCTCAGTCCAGCTCTGCTGTTGATTAGATTTTTTGATGTGGAAGAAATTTAGATAATAGTTCTGGAGTCTCAGTTTCTACATGCTGTTAAACTAGGTTAAGAGTATTGGCTGTATCAGCCCCAATAATGGGGTCCAGCCTCAGAGTCAGCCAAGCCTAGCCTCTGTTAACTGGAATGTGCTATTTAGAAAACAATATTTACAATTTTCTACTCTGCCATCTTCCATACAGCATGTCTTTGAGATCTTAAGTTAGTAGGTTAAATAATTCAGTGAGAAATCCATCTAACTTAAATTGTGAGTTTCAGACACAAATCAAGATTGTAGAATATATTTATGTATTAATGCATTAATCATTAATGAATTAAGTAATGCATTATTAAATATTAAGTAATGCATTTATTATTCAATGCCTTAAATTAATGCATTATCCTTCTAAGGCACTAATAAGTGGTTTTCTTTTTTAAATTTTTATTTTTGACATTTTATAATATACTTGGCTTAGTGCAGTGGTGCGCACCTCTAATTCCAGCAGTTCGGGAGGTTGATCCTGGAGCATTGTGAGTCAAAGCCAACCTCAGCAACAGCGATGCCCTAAGCAGCTCAGTGAGACTCTGTCTCTGAATAAAACCAAAATAGGGCTGGGGATGAGGTTCTGTGGTTGAGTGACCCTGAGTACAATCCCTAGTACCAAAATCAAAACAAACAAACAAAAAATTTGCATTATTTTTCTAAAGCCCAAATTGGGTGTTTTTTCTCTTTCTCTCTTTGTTTTTAATATTTTTTTATGCAGACATGAAAATGGAACTCAGTGCCTCTACCACTGAGCTACAGCCTCAGAAGTTTTCTCCTTACCGTTGACAATTTTTTAAAAATGTTTTTTCCATATTAAGAATTCAAGATCATTTTTTAAAAAAAGAATTTAGGATGACTGGTCTGAAGTTTAGTAAAGCACTTGCCTATGGGCAGTGTCAGTATTTATCATCTATATTCCTGCCACACTCTGCTCAAGATTTTCTTAGGACCCTACTGTTTGGCATGATTGTCACCATCGGCCAGTCCATTATGGATGTGATGATAGGCATGGACAAGGACCCCCTCAAAGATGGGTTCTGGGATCTGCCTTCTGATCACCACTCAGGTGAACCCCCACTCTCACCCCGCTTCCTGAGTGACCCTGTTGTCCCTCTTCCTCCTCAGCAGTACTCAGACAGACCTGGGGCCATGCCAGGCTCAGGGCTAGGCTCAAGGATAAACACTGGCCTGAGAAGGGTAAGGCCCTGGGTTGGAGGCTGGTCACCGCCCAAAAAGAAATCAATCAAATAAAGACACTGCGCCCATCTACAATGAGAAATACTGAAATCAATAAAGGCATGCTGTCCACCTGCAAACCCAAAAACAATTAAGAAACAAAAAAAAAATATTGGGGCTAGGGCTCAGTGGCAGAGGTTCACCTGGCATGTACAAGGCCTTGGGCTCGATCCTCAGCACCCCATAAAAATAAAAAAAAGATGTTGTGTCCACCTCCAACTAAAAAATAGATTTTAAAAAAAAAATAGAGAATTGAAAGACCCTGGCTTTTGCTTCTGAATTTTCATGAGGCAGATTGAGGAAGGGTCTCTTATTTGGCCCTCATAGCAGAGAGCCCTGTCATTGAAGATGGAAGGAACCAGGGCACTGGGGCCAGTAACACAGAGTTCACTTCTATTAATTAATTTATTTTAATTCCGCAGTTCTTTGTGGCAGGCTTCATCGTCTTCCTTTTGCATGAGCTTCATTATAAAGGGCACGGCCTGGGCTCTGGCTTTTCCCTCTCCATCTCAAGCAACATTTGTGAAACCATCCTGGAGAAGGCCTTCAACCCCACCACCATCAACACCGACCAAGGTAAGGGCCCTGCCTCCCGTTGGGCACATCTGCTGGAAGTTTTCATGTATGCAGAGTATTCTTCTGGGGGAAAATAACTGTTTCAGAATCATTTCTTCTGAATTTTCAGTGTGCAAATGTTTAAAATTATAGCTGAGTGCAGAAACTCAAGCCTATCATCCCAACAGCTCAGGAGGCCGAGGCAGGAGGATCACAAGCTGGAGGCCAGCCTCAGCAACTTAGTGAGGCCCTGTCTCTAAATAAAATATAAAAGTAGCTGGGGACAGGGCTCAGGGGTTAAGTGGTCCTGGGTTAAATCCCTAGTACCAAATAATAATAATAATAATAATAACTATTATTATTATTATTATTATTATTATTATTATAACAATAACAACAACAACACTTACAATCAAAATGATATCTAAACTTTCATGTCTTATAAGAATATTTCAAGGACAGTTAGCATGCCACAGAGTAATCCTGCCTCAAATTTCTTAGCAGGAACCTGCACTGAAAAGATAAAGAAGTGTTGATTTTAGTCTATTGTCTTCTGGTGGACATTTCAGTTCTTTCTCAGTCACAGTTAGCATCGAAGTGAATATCCTTGGGCAATCATCTGCACATATTTTAGCAGTTGTTCTTAGCGAATAAGATTCTAAACATAAAATTTCTACACCAAACCACTTGTTCAGGCAAGGAGCAGTTAGTTCAATGATTACAAGTTCAAGGACAGCCTTAGCAAATAAGTGAGACCCTGTCTCAAAACAGTCATGAGTAGAATGACTGTTCCTGGGTTCAACCCACAGTATTGCCATTTTGGGGAGGAAGGCACTGGGGATTGAACTCATGGACAGTTAACCCCTGAGCCCCGTCCCCAACCCTCTTTTGTATTTTATTCAGAGACAGGGTCTCACTGAGTTGCTTAGAGCCCCAATTTGGCTGACATTAGCCTCCAATTTGCAATCCTCCTGCCTTAGCCTCCAGAGCCACTGGGATTGCAGGCATGCACCATGACACCTGGCTTACAAATCTTAATAAAATAAAAATTGAAAAACATGTGAAACTTCTTAGAAGAGGGAAATTGACTTTTTTTTCTTTTCTTTTTCTTTTGGCCTCTGATCCCTGAATCTGTTTTTTGCTGGGAAGTCTCTCATGGAAAATATTTGTGTGCATTTTTTGTGTTTTTTTGCAATTGACTGTGGAGCTGGTTCTTGGCTTTCAGTGCCATGACATCAAATTGAGGAAACTGCAGATGCGTCCCTGCAGGGTGCCTGAGAGATCCCATGGGAAAGACTGGACCCCAGGTAGGAGTGTCGGTGACACTTACAGAAGAATAGGCAAAGGTGACACGAGACTCTTCCTAGAATTTCAGAAAATCTAAGGTGAATTGAGGATCTGGGGGCAAAGCAGCTGGGCCCCAGCTGTGGATGTGGCAGTGAAATCTGGGTAGGAGTTTAGGAGTCTTCCAAGACCTCCTGGCTTTGGCGGGGGGCTGCCTTCAAAAAGAGTGGGAGCAGTGGTGACCACAGGGGACCAGTCAGTGAAGGCTTGGGCCATGGCAGCCAACCAGAGGATCACTTTGCTCTGGAGCAGGATGGTGAGTGAAGGGACAGTTTTGAAGGAATGATTTGCTGTCCCTTGGAGACAGGCTGAGAAAATGTCTGGCAAGGTGGCAAAGCCATTCAGCCTGAGTCAGCCAGTGTGACATCAGAGTGAGGGCCTTAGGACTTAGGGAGAGATGAAGGCCACAGACAACTGAGACATGGAGGTGGCTGCCTTGGACACCTCTGGTACCTCGTTGGGGCAGAGATCTTACCTGGGGGGCTTTGAGTGGTGCTGTAAGGAGCCAAAATGGTGGAGCCACGGGGACAGCCCCAGGACGGGCAAGAGGATGGTGGAGCAGGCTCAGGTAGCTTTCAGCTAAAAGGCTTTCCTGTTAGCAGGAGTGCCACCACGGCTCAGCTTGTGACCTGTAAAGTGGGGTGTGGAAGGGCCCCTAGAGTGGAGAGTGCAGTTGGTCCTTCTTCCCTGAGGTTTGGGACAGTCCAGGCTGGGAGGGAGGTGGACAGTACAGATGTCACATGGCTCTTGCCCCCATAACACTAGTGCATGAAACAACCCATTTCCTAGAGATCAGAGGGTAGTGATTTTCAAGAAATGACCATGTTAAACATTCAGAAAGCTTCTAAGGCCCACACCCTGCCATTGATGTCACCCACCTTTCATTTCAGACATTTGTCAGTAAGGTGCTGTTAAGCACTAGGCGCTTCTGTGGGTGCTAATAATACAGAGGGATAGAACGTAAGGTGTGTGAGCGTCAGTGTCATCCCAGGGCCCCGGGGTCAGAATAGAGCAGAGAAGGAAGATGGGGTTACTGGGGAAGAGTGATACAGGTCCATCTAGAGAACCTGGTGGGTGCAAAGGCCCTGGGGCAGAGATGAGTTGGTATGTTTGAGGGTCCACTTATGGCTCAGTGGAGCAAGTGCAGGGATTCAGAGAGGTCATTGGTGGCAAGAGGATCCAGGACAAGTCCCTACTCTCTCCTACTGAGATTGCTGAACTTCCTCCTTTACAAAATGCTCAAGGTTTCATGTCTCCAGATTCTTTACCATAGAAACATCAGCGGTTGTCCTACACAGCCACAGGTGGCAGGGAGAGGGGCTGTAAGAAGACCACCACGGGTATGCCAGGGGGCCAGGGAAAGCTACTACAGCGTTTCTGTCACAGATATCCTGTCCATGTGGTCTACAGGACTAATGGCCCATCTGAGTGGCCATCCAGAAGGTGACACGAGTCCTGCTGTTCCAACTCTGGGGTAACAGGAAAATGCAGTCCCAGGGAGAGACTGGGACATCTGAGTCCCCAGCTATTAGCCACTCTGCCCACAGATGCCACGTTTAGTAAAGCACCGACCTGGGCTGCAGGGGCCATGGTGACAGCATTTCCCACTGTGTTCTTGTTCTAAAGTGAGTCTCATGCCATTTCTGAAGTGCTCAGACCTTGGTGCCCTGTGCTGCAGTGTCCCTGGCTGGTCTGTTGCGTTTTCCTCAGGCCAGGCCCCTTTCTGCCTGTTGCTGAGGCTAAGGTAGGAGGATATCAACTTGGAGGCCAGCCTCAGCAACAGCAAGGCCTCAGCAACTCAGTGAGATGCTGTCAGTGAATGAAATACAAATAGGCTGGGAGTGGGGCTCAGTGTCTGAGAGCCCCTGGGTTCCATCCTTGGTGCCAAAAAAATCCAGATCATGACCCTGTGACTGTTGGTGCATGAGTCTCCTGGCTGAGTCTCCTGGCTTATTCTGTTCTCCTGCCTCTGCTTTGGCCAGGAGGAGGCCCAAGACCCAGCGGAGTCCAGCCCTTTGTTCTTCCCTTCATGTTTGTATCCTACTCTGCCAACAGGCATGGAATTGGAGGTCGCCATCTTGCACTGTTCCATCCCTGGGCCACGAACACAGACAAAGTCCCAGCCCTTAGAGAGGTTTTCTCCCACCAGAATCACCTCTACCTCAGGAATCTCATTGCCTCCATCTTTGTCATTGCTGTAATCATCCATTTCCAGGTATGTCCAGCAGGAGCACAAAAAGTCTGCATTTTTTTTTTATTTTTTGGTGCCAGGAATGGAACTCAGGGACATTGAACTCCTGAGCCCCATCCCCAGCCTTTTTTTAAATTTTATTTAGAGACAGACTCTCACTGAGTTTCTGAGGCTGGCCTCCAATTTGCAGTCCTCCTGCCTCAACCTCCAGAGCTGTTGGTGATGACAGGCCTGTGCCACTGTCTCTGGCTTCAGTATAATTGTTTGTTTGTTTTTTGTTCTGTTTACATATGAATGGCTGTAGAGTGGATTCTATTATATTTTGAAACCAGTTTTTCTGGTTTCTTTCTGTGTGTGCCTCAAGCTAAGTGGGAGTGAGGGAAAAGGCAGATGCTCTCCAGCAATGTCAGAAAGTTAGTATTCAATATTTTAAATAAAAGAAAAGGCAGGAATATTTAAAATAGTTTTGATTATTAGATGCATATAAAAATTAATATGTAGTGTCCAGGCCTGATGTGGTGGTACATACCTGTAATCTGAAAAATCATAGAGGCTGAGGCCTTGAAGGATCACATCTTTAAGACCACCCTTGGTTACTAAGAGAGACCAGTTCTCAAAATAAAATATTGAAGAATTGTGAATATATATGAATGATAAAGCACCCCTGGTTTCAATCCCCAGTACCATATAAAACAGTAGTTTCCATACTTTAGACCCAAATCAGCATTCTCCACTCTATCTGCAACTATTTAAAGTTCTAAAAGGCAATAAATTTAGCCATACATACTACTAGTTGACTGATATTGACCATAATCTTGAAATATATACATAGAAACTTGAAATATGTACTTGAAATATATACATAATCTTGAAATATATACATATACACAATGTATTAGGTGTTCCCATTATTTTTTCCAATAGCAATGAGAGAGGGAGAAAAACCAATTTAGCTTATGGGGCCACTTCTCTCTTTTCAGGACTAATGAATCAAATATTAAAAGGCTTTAGTGTTTAATTGATTATCATTTATGAAATCAGAATGATATGCATTCTGTGATTTCTTGCTTAATCTACATTGGAAACTTTATTTTTTCTGACTATCAGCATCTGTACACACCACAACACCCCACTCTATTTTTCAATAGTTACAAGTACCTGTGTTCATGCTTCATCAGTTAGTTATTCCCTCTTAAAAATAATTATGTGTTGCATTCTTTGTTTACAGAAAATTTATGAAGGTTAAAAACCAGTAATAATTTTCACAAATTTGACTTTAAAATAGATTTCATCACAAAACACACACAAGAAGTAAGAATGCTTTCTTTCTCAAATTTATTAGCCTTTCTAACATCCAATATCAGGACATGAATGCTGCTCATGGAGGGATGTTCTTACCATCAAGAACAATCAATACTACTTTCTTCTATAACATCAAATATTACAAAAAGTGCACATTTTACTGTGTTTCATATGCAGAACTTGACTTTCCATTATTTGTTTAGTGGGTTTTTGCTTTCTTTTTTATCACTTTGTTTTTCCTGTATTTTCCAATACTCATTTTTTTTGTGTGAGAGGTATGAAAAATAGATCACTAGAATTTTCTAACTTTTGCTGTATTCAATCATTTGATTACTTACTAGCTAATATTTCTATTAAAGCATCATTTTAAAGGTAGGACTGAGGTAAGCTAACAAAACTATTTTCAAGGTCTACTGCAGAATCAGCATAACCTTCTTGAGCTCTGTAGTTAGAACCACAATTTCTGTCCACAAACTGTGCTCTTTTTCTTTTATTTTTTTTCTATATTGAGTAACTCTCTTTGAAATGAGGCACAGAAAATTGCTTTTTTAGAATTTTATCATTAATGAAAAATCTATTATTATTTATCATTAATTGACAGTCTGCTTACGATTTTTTCTTTAAATCTTGTGGTTATTCTGTATGTATCATCTATAATCTATCATTAATGATAAATACTTGGGTTCTATTCTTGCTTTATTGAAGCTGACCATAGTTTTTTTCTTTTAAGGATATTCTATTTGGTTAAAGCATAACTTCTTGAGAAATTCTGTAGATATGTTTAGAATGTTTAAATATTATTTTCTTGAATATAGCATTCAATCAAAATGGAATATTTCCAGACCAGATTTTCTTTCCAGTATATACATGAAAGAAACTGGATAAAATATGGAAAATAATATCCATGTTTTTCAGACACTAAAAACAGGCATTGCAGATGAGTGAAACCATAAGCAATAAGTGTAGACTGGTTAGGTGAACTATAACTTTATTTTTAAAATTGTTCTTAATAAGTGTAGTTTGATAATCTGCTGTTAAAAATTATTGGTAAAGGGGAAGTAAGAATAGTTAAATTATACCAGTGTAAGAAAAACTTGAGGTCTGGCAGCTGAGAGTAGACTGTGGAGAAAAATTCATGTTATAATAGGGAAGAACATCCCACATTCTCTTCACCCTGTCACCTACTTAATCTCACAAAAAACCACCAAGACACTCAGAATAAAAGGTTTCAAGTTCAGTAGTCACACTCTCTCCAAATACAAAAAGCAGTTACAATTCAACTGAACATAGAAGCTTGTGTGCAAGTTACGAGGATCTGAGACATTTTATAAAACGTTAGGTTAAAGATGATTCTGTTTTTTTTTTCTTTTTTTTTTGTATGTGTGTGTTTTATTTTGTTCTGAGGGTGTGGCTATTCCTTGGTTACCTTAACTCAACAAAGAAACTGTTATATTTTGATGAAATATCAGTGGCTGACCCACATTAAAAAAAGAGAAATATTTTCAAAATTTTAAAAAAGCCTAATTACAAATATATATATATATATATATATATATATATATATATATATATATATATATATATATATATATACTGCTTTCCCCCTCCACATTATGCATTTTAACGTTTTTTTTTTAAGTTTTTATTTTATTTTCTATTTTTAGTTCTGAAAATTAGACAGTAAAAATGCTTCTGGGAGAATTTACAACCAATTGCATGAGGGTCTGGGAAGCTGAGAGCCTGGAACAGGGCTGGGAGGAGCAGACAGAAAGGAGTCTTCCTCTTAGTCACTGGAGGCCAACTATAAATAAAAAGAGACAAAAATCAATAATTGTTTGTAAGCCAGGAAATGACACAGATTATCAAGTTAGTATGAGTTATGAAAATTTCATATAATCAAGAAAATGGAAAAATCATGAACAGGATTAGGAAAAATAGGGGTAAATTTTATTTTTAGAAGTTTATTTGTGAAACACAAAAAATAAAGATGAATTTTATCTTATGACTTTAAATGGAAGGTAGAGAGTTATGCAAGTCATAAAGTACTTCACAAACCTTTCTTCAGTTACAAAAGCATAATAAATGTATAGCTTCTACTTATTTTACTCTTTATCATCCTTTGCATTTCGCCTAGGGTCACACTTGTAGAGTGTGACCAATAACTAAGCAAATAACTAATCATGAAGATAATCACGAAGTTACACTTTTCTCAGAAAACCCCAATAAATTTCAGAGCAAAGAATTGATACAACACCTATTCATTCCCTTCTTTGGGAAAAGGTCCCTTTATAAATCATATAGAAGGAGAAATTGGCCATCTTTTAACAAAATGTTACTGGAAATAAATATGAGTTAGCTTCATTTAGAAGTAAATGGAAATAAAATAGCATCATTTTACAGTATCTTTCAGCGTTAGCCTTGAAAAATGAAAAGTGGATAAAGCTCTTTCTAAAGAGAAGAATACTTGGCAGCACACTTCACCCTTAATTACACTGTAAAAAATGTTACCTCAGCTAAGAAGGTACATAAACTTATAGGAAGAAATTAAGACTTTTCAAGAGTCTAGAAGGAACTTTTGAAGACTATAAAATTTTGGGGGTACAGTAATCGGGATGGATCTCTGAAAGAGATAATGCAGTGTAAATATCATGAGATTTCATGCTATCAAATACCAAAGCAAATATATCATGGACATTTACAAGACAACCAAGTTGACAACTTGACTTCGCTAGTTGTATTTATCCAGCCTCTGATGATGCACAGGATGAATGAGGACTGAGTACCATAGTGGTTTCCAGTCACTGCATTTTATCTATCAAATACTTCTTACAAATATCCAGCCAGTTAGGAAGAGAGGTCTATTCCTAGGTTCTTGTGACAGCATCATTCTTTTCATCATTCTCTCATCATAAATTAAAAAGTGGACCTCTTTTAATGAAGAAATAATTTTAACAAGAAAAACCCAAACTTTTTTTTTTTTTTTTTACATTTTGCTTTTAGGGACAATAAATCATAAGCACGCACCATTAATAAAGTGCCAAGGGATCATGCATAAAAGTGAATGAGACCATAGTTAACAAAAACAAAGATATTATATGGGTCTATGACCATGTTATTCACTGTATTTTCACCTACAAAAAATAAATAAATAAAAAGGTACTGGCCTGGTAGAATTCTGGAACAGGTGATGATGTTGCTTATACTTCTTAAATTACATAACATTATATCAGTTTGTGCTACCAAGAGATAGACTACATAGATCCAGGAGCTAGACTGTCACAGTTGAAGATTCTTCATTCTCTATCACTCCCATTAACCTACTTGGCAATTACATTATCTTACACCATGCTTCCGCATCCTCTAGTTTTAGAAATCCTAATTATTTAAGAGGACACTATTCCACCAGGATGTCTAACAAGATTCGAACTAAAATTTAAACTGTACCTGAGGACTCAAAATTCCATGTACTAAAAAACAAAACAAAACAAAAAAAAAAAAACCAGAAAGCAAGAGGGGAAAGTACAATCCTAGCTAGGTCAATTCACTCTCCTTATCAGAAGGACATTGATTCCATGTTGCAATGGAGATAAGAACTCAGATGATTCAATTTGAAAACAGATGATCCAATTCTCTTCTTTTTAGTACTCACTTTCCATACAGGAATTGTAAAAAGACCAGTGAAGTAGTTGTGTCTTGAGAAAATCATTGTGAGGAGGCTCAATTGATTTGGGCATATGTATGAGTTTCACTCAATCAGCTAAGTTGTAGAGACCAAAAGAAGTCCATTTAGGGGATCTAAAAAGAAGAGCAGAAAAAACACAAGATGACATTAATTTGACATTCAGTCTACACAGCTGTCAAAACTGTAATTAATTGCCCTGTTTTCCTTTTTATAAGTTTTTTTTTCTTTCAGGAACAGACTCTCACCAGTACCATAAACTAAGTACAGAACTTTGACTGAAAAGCGAATTTTACCCTAACCCTAACCCTAACCCTAACCCTAACCCTAACCCTAACCCTAACCCTGTGCTTTATGGCACTATAAGGACAGAAAGATTCATTTCCCAGACAATTGCTGAAAGTGGTCTTTTCAAAATATTTTCATCAGTAGAAGAGAGTTTTTCTGGCTATGACCATTCAAGGCTTCCAACACTCAAGACTGTTTGAGACTCATGTAAATCACACTCTATGTCTCAAGTAGGACCCAATATGAGAGTGCAAGACAACTCCAAAATTTTACTTGGAGTAAGCAGAAGCCTCCTTTGAGATAAGACTGCAAACCCAGATTCTGTGCACCCAAACAAGATCCCTTCCCTTTATTTCCATTGTGCTGATCTGAAGCACCCTACCTTAGAGACTTCCAAGATGCCTAGTCATGGTCTTAATCTCCCTCTTTGGGAGCCCTAATTAGAACTCAAATGCATCCTTCATCTGATTCCATACTTTCTGTTTTCCAGAAGTTCT
The DNA here is from genome assembly GCF_048772815.1 of Callospermophilus lateralis. Taxonomy (NCBI): domain Eukaryota; kingdom Metazoa; phylum Chordata; class Mammalia; order Rodentia; family Sciuridae; genus Callospermophilus; species Callospermophilus lateralis. The sequence continues at coordinate 271,738 of NW_027514406.1, forward strand.
TTGAAGTCTTTTGTCACTGGAGATCACCTCCTTTTTTCATTGTGAATGTTTATCTCATTTTATACTTCTATTTTACTGTTACTTTAATTCATTGTGGGTAAAATAGAATTGTATATTTGAAGATCCAGGTCTCTAAGTAAAATAGTTAGCTTAGTTTATGGGTTTATAATACACAGTCAAAAATGTTCAATACATTTTAATATGAATTTAGATCCATGATTATAATTGGAGGAAATAAAATAGGCTTTATAAGGATGTAATTCTGCACTACAAAATTATCATTTTGTTTCACAAAGGATAAGAATTTTGGAAGATAACATGACACCAAAAAAAAAAGAATCACTATTTTTTATATATAGTTGTGCTTGAAAGAGAATAAAAACGTCACTATAAATTGATAATATAATATAAAAAAAGCATTATAACCATGTTCTTTTTTTTGACAAAACATATTTGAAGCAAAAATACCAAATCCATTAATCTCCTCCAAATACAATACAGTGAATAGCATTTCTACAGAAAATATATAATAATAATGATATTGTGTAAATTTTTCAGATATAGATATAGAAGCTAAAAACACTAATATTCTTTCTCAAGGAACATTTAATTTGAAGCATAGTTCCATAAATCTGCAAATATAATTAAATTTTATTTATTATACACAGATCAGTACATCACAAATGACCAAATACCTGGAAATAATTCCTTTGATATTTCTATTTCCTAGACAATAAAGCAAGCTTTAATATAGTATATCTTCTACCTTTTCAGTGACACATAATTTTGAAATTTTAAGTAAACTCCTCCTTTAGGCTCAAAAATCACCATATAACTATGGTACTAATACTATTAGTGATGGATATTAGAAGAAAAATTTTTAGTACTTTTAAGAGAGTTGTTTGAAATGAAACACTAGATCAACACATGATCCTTCAAACAAATTATGATAATGCATGCACAGCAATAAATTTGAAATAAAGAAGGTATAGACATTTATTAGCTACAGGACTTTGAAACCTCATGCTTTGGACCCAAAAGACAATTATTTTGCTTTGTCATTACAGCACTTTTCATAACTGTGTGGGCAGTTTTAGGCCCATGTTTTTGTTTTGTGATCTCACATGCTTCATTTATTCAGATGTATTAATGTAATATATGCTTATATGAGTAGTTTGAAATTATATGCCTCTTTCTAATTATAGAATTGTCTAGAAATTCTTGTTCCTCACAGTTTATAAATTAGAGAGCAATTACCATGAAAGCTAGAAAATGCACAGTGGCTTAAAGAACTCTTCATCCAGGTTAAATAATTCAGTGAGAAATCCATCTAACTTAAATTGTGAGTTTCAGACACAAATCAAGATTGTAGAATATATTTATGTATTAATGCATTAATCATTAATGAATTAAGTAATGCATTATTAAATATTAAGTAATGCATTTATTATTCAATGCCTTAAATTAATGCATTATCCTTCTAAAGCACTAATAAGTGGTTTTCTTTTATTAATTTTTATTTTTGACATTTTATAATATACTTGGCTTAGTGCAGTGGTGCGCACCTCTAACTCCAGCAGTTCGGGAAGTTGATCCTGGAGGATTTTGAGTCAAAGCCAACCTCAGCAACAGGAGGCCCTAAGCAGCTCAATGAGACTCTGTCTCTAAATAAAACCAAAATAGGGCTGGGGATGAGGTTCTGTGGTTGAGTGACCCTGAGTACAATCCCCAGTACAAAAATCAAAACAAACAAACAAAAATTTTGCATTATTTTTCTAAAGCCCAAATTGGGGGTTTTGTTTTTTTTCTCTTTCTCTCTTTGTTTTTAATATTTTTTTTTGCAGACCTGAAAATGGAACTCAGTGCCTCTACCACTGAGCTACAGCCACAGAAGTTTTCTCCTTACCCTTGACAATTTTTTAAAAATGTTTTTCCATATTAAGAATTCAAGATCATTTTTTTTTTTGAAAAAAGATTTAAGATGACTGGTCTGAAGTTTAGTATAGCACATGCCTACCGTCCGAAAGGCCCTAGGTTCAATCCCAAAAGCCACAAAAAAGATGAAAGGTGCTTTCACTAGAAAGCCTCTGAGTTCTCATGCGCTTTGACGTGTGACAGTTGGACACTCCTCACCAAGGTTTCCGTGGGCAGTGTCAGTATTTGTCATCTGAATTACTTCCAGTCTCTGCTCAAGATTTTCTTAGGACCCTAGTGTTTGGCATGATTGTCACCATCGGCCAGTCCATTAAGAATGTGATGACAGGCATGGACAGGGACCCCCTCAAAGATGGGTTCTGGGATCTGCCTTCTGATCACCACTCAGGTGAACCCCCACTCTCACCCCGCTTCCTGAGTGACCCTGTTGTCCCTCTTCCTCCTCAGCAGTACTCAGCCAGAGCTGGGGCCAGGCCAGGCTCAGGGCTGGGCTCAAGGCTAAACACTGGCCTGAGCAGGGTAAGGCCCCGGGTTGGAGGCTGGTCACCGCCCAAAAAGAAATCAATCAAATAAAGACACTGCGCCCATCTACAACGAGAAATACTGAAATCAATAAAGGCATGCTGTCCACCTGCAAACCCCAAAACAATTAAGAAACAAAAAAAAATATTGGGCCTGGGGCTCAGTGGCAGAGGTTCACCTGGCATGTACAAGGCCTTGGGCTCGATCCTCAGCACCCCATAAAAATAAAAAAAAAAAAAGACATTGTGTCCACCTCCAACTAAAAAATAGATTTAAAAAAAAAATAGAGAATTGAAAGACCCTGGCTTTGGCTTCTGAATTTTCATGAGGCAGATTGAGGAAGGGTCTCTTATTTGGCCCTCATAGCAGAGAGCCCTGTCATTGAAGATGGAAGGAACCAGGGCACTGGGGCCAGTAACACAGAGTTCACTTTTATTAATAAATTTATTTTAATTCTGCAGTTCTTTGTGGCAGGCTTGATCGTCTTCCTTTTGCATGAGATTCATTATAAAGGGCATGGCCTGGGCTCTGGCTTTTCCCTCTCCATCTCAAGCAACATCCTGGGGAAGGCCTTCAACCCCACCACCATCAACACCGACCAAGGTAAGGGCCCTGCCTCCGGTTGGGCATATCTGCTGGAAGTTTTCATGTATGCAGAGTATTCCTCTGGGGGAAAATAACTGTTTCAGAATCATTTCTTCTGAATTTTCAGTGTGCAAATGTTTAAAATTATAGCTGAGTGCAGAAGCTCAAGCCTGTCATGCCAGCAACTCAGGAGGGCGAGGCAGGAGGATCACAAGCTGGAGGCCAGCCTCAGCAACTTAGTGAGGCCCTGTCTCTAAATAAAATATAAAAGTAGCTGTGGACAGGGCTCAGGGGTTAAGTGGTCGTGGGTTAAATCCCTAGTACCAAATAATAATAATAATAATAATAATAATAATAATAATAACTATTATTATTATTATTATTATTATTATTATTATTATTATTAAACAAGCATTGAATAGCCTTGTGCCTTGATCTTATACAATGTGAAAAATGAGTGTCTGTGGCTTATAAACCACCCAGTCTACCATAAATTATTATAGCAGCTTGATGAGAGTAAGGAAGTGCACCATGTGTGTCCTCACAGGATAAATTGAGAAGTTTCTTTGCAGCTCTCTTTTAATAAAGGACAATAATCCCATTCCATAGCTCTACCCACATGACTGAGTAACCTTCAAGACCCAACCTTTTTCTGCCTAGGCTTGTGATAAACTACCACAATATTACAATACATATTCACACAGGGTCTAGGACTGGTCATTTTGCCCCAAGTATGTATAGCCAAGCTTCTGAAATCTGGACCTGGAAGTAACTGTCAAGTCCTCTATGTGTTCCTGGCAATAAACTTTCAAAGAATTCTTCAGTGCATATTAATAGTCGTATCTGTGTATTCACCAGGCTGCTCACTCAAGATAAGAAGTGGCCTCTTCCATTGTAAACTCCAGTCTAATGGAGAAAGCATTAAACCCATGTTGTCCCTTGCTGCACTGACACTAAACATTGCATATGAATCCTGGGATCCATTATGGCTAATTACTGATCAGTAAATATTACATTGCAACAAGCATGTGGTAAAAAATTTAGGTAAAATATTGTTCACATTGGAGAAAAAGATCCTGGAAATCATGCAACCTTAGGAAACTAATTAGGGGCTGGGTATCTGGCTCAAGTGGTATCATGCTCATCTGGCAAGCGTGGGACACTGGGTTCTATCCTCAGAACCACATAAAAATAAAATAAATATGTTGTGTCCCCTGAAAACAATATATATATATATTTTTTCAAAGTTCTCTCTCTCTCTCTCTCTCTCTCTCTCTCTCTCTCTCTCTCTCTCTTTTAAAAAAATGAAAAACAAAAAAGATATTAGTAACTGAATAGTGTGGTTCATGATTGGGTTGTCAGACTCTTACCTTTTGGGCTTGATTTTTTTTTTATTGATTTAATTCTATGTTTTCAACATGGTTGTTGTTTATGTGGTTCAAATATAAATCCATGTTAAAGACTCAACTCTATTCCATCCCACTAACCTTTTCTCATTGCCCTTCATGAACATCTGTTTTAATTGTTTTTAGTATATATTCTTACTTTTTCTTCTTCTGGTAGGAGTCAATAACAATAATAAGTTATTAAGTAAATTTCTTTCTTACCCAAAAGGGAGTGCTCCTGTATATCCTGTCTGCCCCTTATTTATTACTCAATGAAACAACCTGGAAAACAACCCACATATGCAAAAATCTTACCTTTCCATGGTGTAGATAGACCAAAGTTGGAACTAACCAAATGATGGACATTTGGGCTATTCCTGAGCTTTATGTATTAACAATATTTCTGTATTGAATAGCTCTGGGAATCTATTTTATATTCTTGCAAATGTACATTGAATGTTCAGTCCTGCAAGAAATATTGCTTTATCAATGGCTACTTTTTATAATTTCAAGTAATAAAGCCCAATTCTTTGAAAGGTTAGAACATTTTTTCTTTCTGCCAGAAAGTATACAAGTTCATGCTTTCTGTAGATGTCCCAGTAGACAGAGGCCACATTTTGGATATTCTTTGCACTATTACAGAATGCTGGTAATGCCTTCTTTTTCTGTGGGAACCATTTTCTCTTTCTGTAATTTATTTTTCTTTTTACATATGATTGATACCATGTCATGGTTACAGAAGAAAACATCAGTGTCCTACCCTTAATAAATCCATGGCTTGGTGAGAGTCCAATGCTGAAACTAATAATTTCTTCCCAGTACAATGATCACCAAGGATACAATGCATTTTGGTAGTTTGTGTCTCCCGAAAAATTGATCTTTGTAATCTAAGTCCTTATACCTATGGGCTGAGAGATTTTAATATTATTTATTTATATTAATGTTCAGATTTTAATAGTGATAACATCATTTATTTTTTAGTTAGAGGTTTTTCTATTTATTGAATTTTAGAAACACCTGAGAACATGAACCCTATAAAAAGAATTCCTGGAACATCCCAAATATTTAAAATAAATGCCTTAGAAAGTAATGCATCTGTATAATTATTCAGCATACAGTAATAAATATAAGATCATCTCAGGTCACATACATGCAGAATACCCACAGAAAACAAGGAACCACAGGCTCTGATGTGAGAATATATGGTTGAACGTTGCCAAGCAAGAGCTTCTGGGGCTGAGGTGTATGTCATAGAGAACACTCAGCAGGCAGATGGTAAAAATGGAGAAGCCCCCTCTTCAAACCTGTGGAAGTAGATTATTAATTTATATTTGATGTCATCTCCAAAATTCCGAGACAAAAACATCTGTAACTATAAACCCCATAATTATCAGCATCCCTAGATATGTTACGGCCAAGATACCAATGGTAAAGTTCTTGGGTTAGATCTTGTGCTAGAAAAGGCACGTGAAGTTGCAGAAGAAAATTACGGTGTTAGCTGAGATCTCAAGATGAACTTCAGAGGAAATCTTTCTTATACTAATAAAATAATATATTTTGTTGATCTTTATTTTCAAATTTCATATTAATAGTATATATCTTAAGAGAAAATGAAGCGGAAGCCCTTATTTCAAATAGTGTCATCTTTATCAATCTCAGCCTATCCTATTACTAGGGATATATGTGGATTCACCCAACACACATTTTTCCCACTTCACTTATCAACTCTCTCTACTATTCTCCAGGTGCCATTCGAATATTATTACCAAATCATGTCTGGATTGTGTAATAGTAGCTGTGCTCCCACTGTACATAGCCTTTCTTATAGATTCAGAATTACCATATATTCTCAAAATATTTCTTGATATTATCTTCTTTTGAGATTTTCTGAGGTAGAGTGTTAAGTTGATTTCATCTTTCTGTTCTTGATTAAGCAGTAGGAATATATTGAAAACTCTACAATTTTCAATGAATTGAAATGGAATGATTGTACAAAAGTAAAGAATTGCTACCTTCTCAAAAAATGAATCTCAATCTAGTAGGTGTGCACATAGATGTATTTTTTAGATCTATCTTTTGACCATTTATTATCAGACTTAATGCCTTTAATATATCATCTAAGATGGCACTGAGAAGCATATCCTCTAAGATGATTTTTTAATTTGTATTTGTAGTCTTTTATTGAGTTCAAGTGTTATGTTGGTGCTAAATCTGATCATTCTGTATTACATATATGGAGTGTTATTACATATATTTTAGAGCTATTGTGTATGAAAGAAGAACAAGGATCAAATATGGATGTGTTTCTGAAATAAAAAGTACTCAGTAGAAATGCTGGCTATTATCTTTTAATTATGTACTTCATCATCTATGTGATTTAATAGATTTAAAACTTTTCTTTTCATAATGGCTACATATGTTGTGGATTCAAATTATTTTCATGATATTAAAATTTTCTAGCAATATGTGTAGAAAGCTCTTTGACACTATTTAAGGCCTGTCTTTGAATCCCCAATGTAGCTATCCACCTTGCATATATGCTATTATGATGAGCAGAAAAACTATCTTAAGTGACCAAATCCAGCTATTGAATACCAGTAGAAATATATTATTATTGTTTTCTCCTTAGTCATCTGGAATAAAGGTGTAATTAAAGTCACAGTTCAGATAGACTCAAAGTCATTCCATTGTAAGGTTTCTAAATTAAAGGACAAGAATTTGACCCAAGCCTAAAAGACAAACTTCCATAAGAGTCCCAATATTCATCTGTTGAAGTAAGCGATGCATTTCTCCAGTAAAGAAACCATGCATAAAATTGATACAAAAAATTTGATGTTAATCTGATGGAATATTTTTTTTTATACAAGGCATGTTGGATTTTAAGTCAAGTACCTGAAATAGTAGGTATGTATTTTAGCTTTTTTTCCAGCCACATATTAAAAAAATACCAGTCATCAGGGCTAAGATTGTGGTTCAGTGGTAGAATGCTTGCCTAGCACATGTGATGAACTGTGTTCAATCCTCAACACCACATAAAAATAAAATAATAAAATAAAGTGTAAACAAGTTTTGAAAATTAATAACAGTAATCAGAAATCCATGTAAATAAGTCTAAATCATTCCATGACTCTTTAGACCTTGCAGATCTAAAAGACATGACAGTAAGGGAAACCAAAACAGTGAAACATTCATGAACATAGGATACTATTTAAAAATCTGAGGTAATGTAGATATTTGGCTAAAACATCAAAGAATTTACTTCTATTTATTTTTATTTTTACCTGGAATCTACTCTTTGTACTTGGAAATGAGACCCATTGTTATAACTCGGCATGTGTTCATATTGTGTAATTATTAGATCAGGGTAATTTTCATCTCATTAAAATTATTATTCTGTGTTTGAAACTTTCTAAGTTCTGGCTATTTTGATTTATTTAAGTAGTTATTATACAATGTAATCACCTTATTGTGCTCTAAAACCTAAGAGTTACTTTCTGGATTTAATTGTTTTTTGCACTCCCTACACACAATCAGTCAGTTTTTCACTCTTATCATAAATCCGGGAAGTGTTTCTGTTCTCAGTTTCTGTGTGATTAACTTTTCAGCTTCAACACATAAATGCCACATGCAGTATTTGTGGGAAAATAAATGCCACTACTAGGAAAAACTAAAATATTATTCTCAATTAATAATTGTGGGAATTGGCATAAACCTCTGCATTCACTCATTCAGTGTTTAGAACTTGTCTACAATAATAAATATGGAAAAAAGAATAAAATATATAAATCAAATGTCCATATGTGTTTAACATTTTATGGGTCATATTTGGTCACTGGGAACAAGTGTTGTGACATCTATTTTTATAAAAATGACATATTCTAATTCTTATAACTTTATTTATAATAAGGGAATATATTATAAGTATGTTTTTATATTGTAAGTTTCAACAGATCCATATTACAATGGAATAAATAACTTTAAAAATTGTATAAGAGTTGGCTCAGTGGTGCAGGCCTGACATCCCAGTGGAAAAACTATTTTAAGAAAAAAATATTTTAAAAAATGGGGATATATCTCAGTGTTTAACCACCCAAATGCACTCACCCTCTACCCCTTCTCCACCTGAGATGCCCATCACAACACATGAAAGAACAGTATCTCAGCCTGCCACCTATCCAGCAGTTCTCCTTTCACAGCCCATCCGAACCCATTCCTCACTTGATGCTCATCTTTTCATGCCACCCTGTGAGTATGCATTGGGCCTGAACTAAGCCACACCAGCACAACTGGTTGCTAAGGTCCAGGTAGCAGGTATCCCTCATTCATCCCACTGGGACCTTAAATTTTTTTTAAAATGGGTTGCTAATAATTCAAAATGACAAGTTTATGGCTGAAATTACAGCTCAGTAGTAAACAAATTTCACATGTGCCTGGCTCTGTGTTCCAACTCCAGCACCTAAAAAAACACAGGCAGGCCTAATGGCACATGCCTATAATTCCAGTGACTATAGAGGCTGATGCAGGAGGCTCAGAAGTCTAAGGACAGTTTCAGAAATCTAGTAAAGCGCTAAAAATCTGTCTCTAAAATTTAAAAAGGGTTGGGGATGGTTATTCAGTGATTAAGGAATCATAGATTCAGTCCCCACAACCAAATACAAAAAAAAACCCAAAGTAAAAGTGAAAAACAACTGTATTCCCCAATATCCTTTGCAGGTAGTGGTCTCTGTGATTTTGTGCTGGCCAATGAGATAACATTGGAAGCAACTGGGACTCTAGCTCTTTGTTTTTTTCCTTTTTCTTTTTCCCCCGAATTGCTGTATTAAATGGATCGCACAATGAAAAACAGGAAGGGCCCTGGGGCATGATGGAATAGCTGGATAGCCATAGCAGCCCAGACTACCAATCACTGGGCTTTTTGATTTTCAAGTAAAAGGAAATATTTTCCAGTATTTGATGGGTTTACTTTTCTAGTATTGGAAAGACTGATGCATTGATTTTTCTCCTTGTTCTGCTTACTGTTCATTGTCTTCAGGTTCAGGAACAATGTAGGTAAAGAAAACCAGCCATCTTTGTCACCAATTGTTTTTCAGGTCTCTGGGGATGAAAGGAAAGTACAACACAGAACCTCTATAGTACCTAATCTGACCCATTGGGACAGAGTTAGGCCTGAGTCATCTCCAGGGTCCCTCATCTGCTGCAGAATGTTCACAGAGAGTATCTTTCATCTTGACGCCAACACTCAAGTCCAAAATCTCAGGGCTCCCATGGTTCTCCTGAGAACTATTCCACAACAGGCTGACACTGGTCCCAATCTCAAATCCTGCACTGATGGGCCATTGGGAAAGTGAGTTTAAGCAAGCTTTACTGTCCCCAATTTTCAAGTGTGTCTTCTCCAAAAAAAAACTTGAAACTTAATGAGCACTGAAGGAAGAAGTCAGGTTCCAAGGACTGAAGAAGAACCCTGCCACCAGAGAAACCTAGGATTTGAAAAAAATTCCAATTTAAGTGAGGTGGCAGGTAAATTATAGACCTTAACATAAAACAATAGCCTTACAGCAAAATGTCAGGTGTGGGCATGGAAGTATGTATGAAAGACTGACTTTTCACAGCCTCCACAACAGGTGAACATGAATGCTAAATTTGTAACACATAAGAAAAAGGAACCACATTTTTTTCTTACTTGCCTATTTTTCTTTCTTTATTCTTTTTTTCTTTTTCTTTTTCTTTCGTTTTTTTTCTTTTTCTTTCTTTCTTTTTTTTTTTTTTTTGTACAAGGGTTTCAAACTAGGGGAACATAACGACTGAGCCTCATCCTCAGATTTTTTAATGTTATTTTTTAACTTTTGAGAAACATTGTTAATCACAATATTGAGGTATTCTTATATCAAACAAGCCATACTACAAAGGTTCCAGAGCTAGAGAGAAAATCCTGCAATCGCAGACTGTTAAATATGTCTGTGGAAGATGAGCCACATGGACACAATGTAGAAGATCAAATGGGTGGAGTGGGCATGGCTCTGCAGAACAGTGCAGGTAAGAGGCCAGATGCTGGGTGGAGCCTATGAAAAAAAGTGGAGAGGACATAGTGGGGCTTAGTTGTTTGGCAGAGTTGGTGAGGCAGAGTCAGGCTGAGTGAGTGGATCCCAACCATAAGAACAGTGGATGGGGAGAAGACAGAGGAAGCACGTTGGAAGCAGCATCCCACCCGGGACCCCTTAGGTGAGCACAGCCTAGGAACCAGGAGATGCAGTGATGAAGGAGCAAAGGGCATGGTGGGTGCATCCACAGGAAGCAAAGGGAGTCAGTAGAGGCATCCAGTAATTCTGTCAGAAGTCACTGTTGACCCAGTGGGGAAGAAGGGTCTTAGGGCTCTGAGATAGATATGTGACCTCAGGGTCTGCTCCACAAGGGGCCTCAGTTTACCCTCTTACACACTGAAGCAATGGAGGGAGGCTGAAGATGCCACAGCACAGCCTTTTTTGTTCCTCCCTCTCATGGGATGCAGTGCACTTTCCATTAATTTTTTCTGTTCTTCCAGGTCCAGGACAGTACCTAAATCTGTTCTCTAGACAACGATATTTGTAATAAACTCTTCAAAACCTTTTGGCAAGAATATCTGGGGAGAGCACTGTTTGGCTCACAGGAGCAAATAGGTAACGGCAGAATATGAGCCACCAGGACCAGACACTGATTTATAGAGAAAGATACTTTCCAAGAACCTCTCATGTTATCCTGAATCGGTGCCAAAAAATTATCCCCAGGTCCTACCCTGAAATCCTGAACTGAGGTCCCAAACTGGTAACCAGAGAAGCGCACCTAGCTCCAGGTTTTTGTTGGTTGGTTGTTCAATTTTAAAATTTGCTTGAGGTCTGAGGCTGTGGCTCCACGGTAGAGCGATCCCCTAGCACGTACAAGGCCCTGGGATTGATCTTCAGCACCACATTAAAAATAAATAAATAAATAAATGAATAAATAAATAAATAAATAAGATAAAGGTATTGTGTCCAACTACCACTAAAAAATAAATATTTAAAAAATTTGCTTGGAATTTTAACGCAATTCATTTTTTATATTTATTTTTTAGTTCTAGGTGGACACAATATCTTTATTTTATATTTATGTGGTGCTGAGGATCGAACCCAGTGCCTCACACATACTAGGTGAGCCCTCTACCACTCAGCCACGACCCCAGCCCTAGAACGTAATTCTTAAGATTCAGGAAAGTTTGCACAAAAACTCAGGTTTCTAACTGTCCTTCAAAGTCACCAGGAGATCTGGCAGCCCCAGACTGAGTTCTTACACAGCAAGGATTGCTAGCACTGTCCTGTCAGTTTCCATGACTCCGGAGTGCAGCCGAGTCCTCTTTGCCCCTTTTGTGTCTGGCCCTGGAGTCCTTGAGTGTTGCTAACACACTAAGCGTTAGATGAGCTGGGGCAGCAGGCAGGAATCAGCATGGAACTTCTGGTCCAGCCCTGCTTCCTGCTTGCTGTGTGACTTTGCTCCAGTCACACCACCTCTCTGTGCTTCAGTTTTCCTATCTGTCTGGAGGCCAATAGACTAGATGAGTGGTTTCCCAATTTAAGCCAAGGCAAGGCTGAGAGGTGGGCTGCCTTGTCTCCCTTCTCTCCTTTATGAATTAGGCCTGGGCATCAGATTTTGCTTAGGTGACTCCCTGTTTATCCAGGGTTCAAAAATTCCTGGGTAACTACTTGTGTTAACCCCATAGCCAGGGCCTTGAGGTGTATTACAAGAGAAAAGAGACAATACCTTTTTCATTTTTATTTTTTTTGTGGTAGTGGGGATTGAACCCAGGGTGCTTTACTGCTGAATTCTATCCACAGCCTCCACCTCCTTTATTTTTGAGACAAGGTCTTCTAAGTTGCTGAGGCTGGCCTCAAACTGATGATCTTCCTGCCTCAGTTTCCTGAGCTGCTGGGATTACAGGCATGCGCCAAGGCTTCTGGAACCATAATGTGTTTATAGATAGGAATGATGGAATTTGATGAGCAGCATTATTCTCCTACAAAGAGAGGCTCTCCTCCCCTGTTTTACAGATGAAGAAAGTGAGGTTTTGAGAGGCTGAGTAACTAGCCAGAGGTCACAGAGCTACAAGTGGCCAAGAGCCCATGTTTGTGTCATTGCAGACAGTGAGGCCCTAACTACTTTTTCTGTCCCTTAGGTGGCTTGGGAGGAGGTGGGTGTAGAGAGGTGCCCTGCAGCAAAGGGGAGGCCAGTGCCCTGGGAGACCCTGCCACCTCTTGCACTAGCCCTTCTTGCAGGCCATCGGCACACACAGGGAAGTCCCCCTCTGGCTGTGTGCTCAGGACCAGGCTTCCCTCCCTCAGGGCTGACCCGGGTTGGGCTCTGGGCTCCAGGTGATCAGGAGGACTGGCAGCCCTGGACTGAGTTCTTGCACAGCAAGGGTCAGTGGTCCTGTGCGCTGCCTTCAGATGAGGTAGGGAGTTGCACGCAAGGCCCATCGAGTCAAAAAACGTTTGTGGTTCTTTGCAGGTGTAATAATTGCTCACCGAGCTCCACAAGCCACATTCTGCAGCCCAGACAACTGCTGTGGTTGTTACGAGGAACCTGAAAAATGGTGGTTCTTGTAGTTCTCAGGACCCAGGGTGTCCTGTCTGAGTCTTGGTTCTCCCATCTGAGAAAGGATAACCCCTGTCCATTGCCACTCCTAGCCTGTGTCCCTTTGATGGAAAGGGCAAGTGAAACCTCCTCTGCCAGGCTCCCCCTGCAGCTCATCCCTTCTGCAGCTCCTCTCAGGAAAGGGGCTGAATCCTCCCATTTACAGGAGATATCTGTAAAGGCTAATGTTATAGGCTCTTTCCAATGTCCTCAGCTGCTGAGGGCTGGGCTTGTGACTGTTTCCAAGGCCTCGTCCATCCCAGGCCTGGGTTCCCAATGGCTGGGGGAGCCTGGAACCAGCCAGGAACACCTGGCAGCCTCTAGCCAGTCCTTGGGCGCAGGCTGCCCTTCCTGCACTGGCTGCTTCCTGAGTGCTCTGGGCTCCAGGGAAAAAAAGTGGGTTCTCAGTGAGCCCCACAGCCCTCCAGGAAAAAAGAGATTGCTTTCTTCCTCCAGGTGGGGCCTGGACCTGACTCTCCAGGGCAGAGTGGAGGGCTGTGGCTCTCGGGCCTGCTGAGATCACACTTCCCAGGTGGCTCGTGGGTGGGATGTGTGTGGAGATGTGCTTGGTCTTAGCGGCTGTCTTAGTAACAGGGCTCTCTCCTGTCCATCAGGGTTCAGGGTGCACATGACAGAGGTGACAACATAGGCCCAACAGGGATTTCCTGGCCGGGGAGAGCTGCTGGGATGAATTGGAGTAGGACTAGGGCTTGGTTGGCTCCAGACCCTAGGGGACCAAGGAATGGACCACCCTCCAGGGAACCCCATCGTGGGGAGAGGCCCTTGTCCTGGTGTCGCTGTGTCACTGGGCTGCAGAACAAGGGCTTGGGGAAGCATATGCACTATCCTGGGTTAAAAGGGAGAGTCCCTCAAGGTCTGCACAGGGAATAGTTGGGTCTTAGGGCACAGTCAGGGTGCTGGCAGCAGAGGCGGGGCAGAGGCTGCCTGGAGGCGGGGACACCTGCCCAAGCACTGCTGCTGTTTGGGTGTGCTGTCCCAACATCTTGGGAGGCTTCATCGGCCTAGGTCGGGGTCATGGGGTGGGCTGGGTGGAGAGGTTTTTTGCACATCAGACCAGCTTTGGGCCCTGGATTGGGTTTACCAAGTCACAGCACATGGGACATTGGGATGGGAGGGGTCTTGGGGGAAACCTGGTCCAGTCTCACCTTGTACCACAGGGAAATGGGAGTCCAGAAAGGCCAAGAATTTCTCCAGGGCCCCACCACCCAGGAGGGACAGGTTGGAGAGAGGGGGTCGAGATGGAGCACCACAATACCCTGTCCTCAAGGGAATATGGGCACCTGGGGATGGGGCAGAGGGTTGTAATGAGGACACACACACACTTTTAAAAACACTGACTGCTCATGAATGCTTATGGGACAAAATTAAAAACAACCCTCAGCCACCCTCCTGCATTTCCCAGAGGCCACCGCCATTCTAGTTTCTGATGCCTGGTAATAGGAAATTGCGTGTTCGACCACATGTGTGACAGACACAGACATCTTCCTCCTGTCACTGCACCACGCTGTGGTCTGTGTTGGTAACAATTCCAAACCCGTTCATTCAGCACCACTTCAGGACTTTCTCTTTCCCTCCCTTCCTCTCTGCCTCCTTCCTTCCTTTCTCTCTCTCTCTTCCCTCTTTCTTTTTTGGTACTGGATGTGAACCCAGGGCCACACATGCTTGAGAAGCACTTGACCACATAGCCACACCCTCAGCCCCTTCTGTTATTTTGGGAGGGGATTGAACTCAGGGGCACTCCACCACTGAGCCACCTCCCCAGCCCTATTTTGTATTTTATTTAGAGACAGAGACTCACTGACTGCTTAGCACCTCTCGGAGGCTGAGGCTGGTTTTGAACTTGGAATCCTCCCATCTCAGCCTCCCACACGTGTGTGGCCCCTACTGTTTTTGAGACAGGGCCTCACTGAGTTGTCCAGGCCAGCCTGGAACTTGCAATCCCCCATTTTCAGCCTTCCAAGTCACTGGGATTGCGGGTGTGTGACACCACATGTGGGACTTTAGTACTTTGTAAGTCAACTTGTTTTTGTTGACACTCGAAACACAGACAAGTCCACTGTCCACCAGCGTTTTCCAATGAGGAACAACAGGTCAAGCTTCCCAGGGGCCGACTGTGCTCCACCCTCTGCCCGAGGACAGTGGCTGCCCTCACTTGGAGGTTTTAATTGCTATGTGTTTGTTTTAGTTGCTTTTTGTTTGAAAAACCAAACCAAACCCCAAACCAAAACAAAACAAAACAAAAAAACCCAGCCGGCACACCCCACTGGAGATTTCCCAGGGAGGATTGCTTGGGATGGCAATTGGGGTGCTAGGCTTGGGGCTCTGATTCTGTAACACAGGATGGCTTAGGCTTCTCAAACCCAGTAATGACAGTGGGAAAACTGGAGGCCACAGGGACCTTATTTTCTCCTGCTCACCCTCATTCCAGTCCCACCCCCTTGACTGTCCACACACAGTCCACCATGCCTGCAAGACATGGCTCATCTGTCATGCTGCAAGACACAGACTCCCCAGGACAAGTGGGGAAACTTAGGAAAGTGGCTTAGCCTCTGCCAGTGTATGTGTCCCAGCCTCTACCAATAACATGACTCGGCTCTCTATCCCCCCTGCACCGTCAGAGCCTTGAGCGGGATAGGTGGGGGTCATGGGTGGAGCACCCACAGCGTCTGCTACAGCAAGTTACCCAGCCGCAGCCTCCACAGCTTCATCTGTTAAATTGGGACATCAGAACAATCTTGCTTGTTTGTTTTTTTAAATCATGTTGTTGTATTTTTTCAATGTATATTTTACTTATTTTTAGGTGGTGCTGAGGATTGAACCCAGTGCCTCATGCAATCTAAGCAAGCAGCTCTATCACTGAGCCCCAGACCCAGCTCTGGACAGCCTTGTTTAAAAAATAAGAAGCCAGTCATGGTGGCATGACTTTGTAGTCCCCGCTGTCCCCGCTGTACAGGATGCTGTGACAATGAGAATCACTGGAGCCCAGGAGTTGGAAGCCAACCTGGTCAACATAAGCAAGATCTCGCCTCAAACATAAGATAAAGCCAGGCATGGTGATGCCCACCTGAAATCCCAGCTGCTTGGGAGGCTGAGGCAGGAGTATTGTGAGTTCAAAATTGGCCTCTGCAAAAGTGAGGCGCTAAGGGTTGGGGTTGTGGCTCAAGTAACAGAGCACTCCACTAGCACATATGAGGAACAGGATTCCATCCTCATCACTATAAAAAATTAAAGATATTATGTCCACCTAGAACTAAAGAATATATATATATATATATTTTTAAAAAAGGTGCTAAGAAACTCAGTGAGATCTTGTCTTTAAATAAAATACAAAATAGGGCTGCAATGTGGCTCAGTGGTCAAGAAATTAGGCTTTTTCCCAATTGTCTTACTAATGAGCACATGCCATTTAGAAAGTGGTTTTTCCACTCTACCCTTCTGTCATAAATGTGCTTTGCCTCACTCCTTCCCTAAACAGGCTGTGAATTCTCCATATTTCTCTTTTAAATTATACATTTCAGCTTTAGATTATCCCATTGGTTCCAAGTTGTATAGAATACAATTGAAAGTAACCAGGAAGGAGCCTGAATGCTGTTTTGACTACATATTTTCTTCATTAGATATTATAGTCCATCACTTCTAGATTTGGCCCTCCATAAGCTTTAGAGCATGGACACAGTTCAGCCACATTCACAGCAGAGGTGTGACAATTGTTGATTCCAGTTTCCAGTAGAATAGTCTTCATTTGCATCTGAGTTCTCATCAGCATGGTCCTTACTGTCTGTATTTCTATCAGCATTCTGGTCATGGCCATTTATCCCATCTTTCAGATATTTCAGATTTTTACAGGTTGAAGGCTCTGAGAGGAGTCCCTCTTGGATGCATCACAACATGGCAGGCGCCATGTTGTGTATCTCTCAAATCTATATCTTATCTCTTTCTCCTTATAAAATCACCAGAACTCCATCAAAGGGGCTCCATCCTAATGAAGGAATCAAACCTAATCATTTTTCAAGGGCCCTACCACTAAACACCATAGTCCAATTAGTTTCTACCTTCTTTAATATCATTGACATAAGATTTTTGTAATTAAATTCCTTCATGAGTTCAGAGAGACAACCCATTTTCATACATAGCCTACAACGTATATTCAATTCATCATGGAAGAATTACTTAGACAACCTCTATCATATAGTCTTCCAACAATACTTTTATTAAAAAGTGAAGAAGTTTTTAAATATCCTTCAATTAGCATTTTGAAAAACAAAAACCATTAATATGATAATAAATTCACCTGTATTTTAAGTTTAACATGGCTTGTATTTTAGTGTTTTATCATACATCTGTATGTAAGGTGTGTTTATGAAGACTTCTGTTTAAATACAAAAATAGTGTGAATATAAACTTATATGCTTATATGTCTATATATGAGCAAACTCCCAATGAACATATTTTATACTTTTTTAACTTGAGCATTTGTAATCTAATGTCTCTGCAGAAAAATAATCTTCAAAAATATTTTGAAACTATTTTACCATATACTATCATAGTAATAACGTGTAAGATATTAACCAATAGATTATTATTTATAATTCATACAAATAAAATTATAGAACACATTTTTATATAAATATTTAACCTGAATATCAAGAATGATTGAAATTGGAATTACTAGATCAAAAGTATACAGTTTAATAAAAGTACACTCATACTCCAAAATTTTGGCAAATTTTTCTTCAGAAAGTTTAGGAAGTGAAAATTCTTATATCAGTTTAACTTTATTTTCATTTTCTTTAATGATGGTTAAATATATATGCATATACACATATATTTATCTGCATATATAAAGAACTGAAAGTTGATAGCTTAAAATGGCATCAAAATCTTGTTTTACTCAGTGGCTCAGGAGGGTGAAGCAGAATAATCACAAGTTCAAAGCCAGGCTTAGAGACTTAGTAAGGCCCTAAGCAAATTAGTAAGATATATATATATATATATATATATATATATATATATATATATATATATATACACACACATATATAAATTTAAATTAGTAAGATATATATATATACATACACATACATATATAAATTTATGTAAAATATTTATTTATTTATAGGTTGTATATATGGAAAAGTTATAGATAATGTTATATATATATATATATATATATATATATATATATATGATATTATCTATATTTTTTATTTCTTTTATTCCAAATGAGTATGTTCAGTGATTCTAATGTTTTATTATTTATACTGCAAAATATAATAAACTTGTGAATTTCTCCTCTATTCCTAGTCTTACAACCTTCTTCTCAATTGCAAAATTAGTTATTCCAATGTTAGTTATCCACACCTTTTTCTTTGATTTCACTTCTTTGATTCTAATTTTGTCATCTAAGTGTTGAGTCTTCCGGATGCAGTGACACACACCTGTAATCACAGCTGGTTGGGTGACCCCCAAAAAATGTTGAATCCATCTGGGATTAATAATAGTATGTTATCAAGATCTAATTTGATTTTCAAATGAAGCAAATTTGTTCATTGAAAAAATCCTCTTCTTTGTATTGAATTGCAATTCTCTTTATTTATTTATGTATTTATTCATGTATTTATTTTAAATATTTTTTAGTTGTAGTTGGACAAATTGCCTTTGTTTTTTGTATTTTTATGTGGTGCTGAGGTCTGAACCCAGTGCCTCATATGTGCTAGGCAAGCATACTACCACTGGCCACAACCCCAGCTCCTGCAATTCTTTTTTTACTGTGTACATGAACATGTGTACACACTTGGACATGCACATTTGTATCCACATCTAAAGTAACATCTTCTCTAAGATTATTTGTTTGTTACCCATTTTTTAGGTTTTTAAAATGAGTTGTTTATTTAAATGATGTAATTCAGAAGCTCTCAAGATTTATTATCTATTAGCTCTATTTCAAATAAAATGTAAAAGCATTACTTTCAGTAAAAAGACTCAGTGAAAAACAATAAACTCTAAACCTGTTGATCTCCTAAAAGTTGAGAGTAGAACAGTGGTTAGGCAAGATTTAGAAGGGGTAGGGAAGTTGTCAATGGGAATAGTTTTATAGTTAAAAGGAATAATTTCTGGAGTTTTATTGTAAAGTAGAGTGACTTAGCAATAATGTATAAAGAATTGAAGGGAGATTATGAAGGTTCTTACTTTAAGAAATGATAAATATTTAAGAAGGATTTTTTGTTTACCGTGAATCTATGATTATACAATGTATACAAGTGTTTAAACATCCTATTATATCAATCAGAAATAAAATAAAACCTAAAAAATCTCAATTGTTATATTCTCCAATCTTGCACAACTCTTATAAATTAATTCTCAAATAATTGACATTTATGCAATAATTAGTTTTCCCATGTAGGAATAAGACTCTGAGGAATTATATAATCATCCAAGGAACTTAATAGTTGCAAGAGTATTGCATCTATGGGACACAGAGAAAATAAATATTACTTTTGTCCTGAATTAAAATGAAAATGATGGTATGATTTATACTGCATCTCTGACATTCACCTTAAATTATTAGACAGTTTTTCTTCTCTGTGGACAAGGGCTATCTCAGTGGCAAAGTGAGCTTGCAAACCTTCAGGACAGATCTGAGTATTGATAAAACCATTTTTTTAAAAAATCAAAGATAATATAGAGAGGACACATTCGTTCTATTTGTCTTCATTCTGTTATGCACACTATACTCTCACTCCCATTTTCTAATATTGATCACTTTAGTTAAAGAAGAAAACATTTTATATGATGGAAGTTATTGAATCATTTTGCTGAGGTAAATTTTAGTTTATTCAAGTTTTGAATGTTTGCTTTAGAACTGAAGGAAAAGGCATTGAATAGAAGGTTTCAAGAACTTAGCTAGGAACACTGGATGGGCAGTGATGTCAAGCAGAGCTCATTTTTCCTAACTGGGTGCTTCTGGGGAGTCCACCAGGAGGTGTGTTCCTTCTTTGGTTTTCATGCTAACTGTCTGAGTTCAAGACTGCTACAATTTCAGTTCTCAGGGTTCATGAGGCTTTCTAAAACTTATATTGGCAGTAATTTTAGATTTAGTGAAGAAAAAAAAGGCAATGAGTGTAGGAACCAGGGAATAGGATGCATTTTCCTTCTGAAAGGGAACTTCATGTGAGAAAGAAAGTTTATCTGTGAAACACTATATTGATATAGGCAGGAAGGTTGATAAGGGCATGCTAACTCAGGTTGTTGAACAGAATAAAATTGAAAAGTAGTGTTATAATGTGATCATCAGTTATTTTCTAAAAATAATTTTAGTTACAGATGTGCACAATACCCTTCTTTTATTTATTTCTTTTAATGTGGTGCTGAGGATGAAAACCCTATCACTGAATACCACAGCCCCACCAGTTATTTCTTGCAAAGGTTATTTTTGAGCTCATTAAATGAATGAGGTACATTCTAAGTGCCAGGTATTTATCAGTTAACAGGCAAGTGTTTTCATACGTGTGAGGGGGTAAGTGGTTCTTAGAGTTGCCTGATTTATACAAGATGTTAAAATAAATGTCATTATAAAAAATAAAAATAAATGTAAGATCAAAGAAATTTTATCACAGAATATATGTGTGTGTATTGACATTTGTATTTAACTTTTTGCAAATAATAATAACAGTTAATGTAAAGTGCTTGCAAATTTTTTCTGATCCTCATGCAATAACTAATCACCATGTTTATACTAGCAACATGTCATAAAATATCTATAGGTTAGAATAAGCTTTTTTTCCCATTTCCCTCACAACCTCTTATATGTAATTTTGTATAACAATGCGGGTCTCCTTGCATTTGCATGCAATTTCCTTTTCTCTCCCTTTCCCTCCGACCTCATGTCTCTGTTTAATGTTAATCTTTTCCTCCTGCTCTTCCTCCCTGCTCTGTTCTTAGTTGTTCTCATTATATCAAAGAAGACATTTTGCACTTGTTTTTTAGGGATTGGCTAGCTTCACTTAGCATAATCTGCTCTAATGCCATCCATTTCCCTGCAAATTCCATGATTTTGTCATTTTTTAGTGCTGCATAATACTCCATTGTGTATAAATGCCCATTTTTTTATCCATTCATCTATTGAAGGGCAGCTGGGTTGGTTCCACAGTCCAGCTATTATGAATTGTGCTGCTATGAACATCGATGTGGCAGTATCCCTGTAGTATACTCTTTTAAGGTCTTCAGGGAATAGTCCGAGAAGGGCAATAGCTGGGTCAAATGGTGATTCCATTCCCAGCTTTCCCAGGAATCTCCATACTGCTTTCCAAACTGGCCGCACCAATTTTCATTCCCACCAGCAAAGTACAAGAGTACCCTTTTCCCCACATCCTCGCCAGCACCTGTTCTTGTTTGACTTCCTAATGGCTGCCAATCTTACTGGAGTGAGATGGTATCTTATGGTGGTTTTTCTTTGCATTTCTCTGACTGCTAGAGATGGTGAGCAACATGTCAGAAAATATCTATAGGTTAGAAGAAGCTTATGCTTGTTAGTATTTTTCCTAGTGTAATGATTCTGGTAGCACCAGATTCAAACTATAAAGAGCACTGCTTTTAAATAATAGACAATTATGAACAAATTTCCATTAGACTTTTAAGTTGGTTAATAATCATCTGCTATTTAAAAACATCTAGTTCAGATTTGTGTTTCTGAGGTTAACTACAAAGGTCTGCACACAAATCATTAAAAATTCCTGGGCCATTTTATATTTTTTGTTAACATAGTATTTTTTTAATTACTGTATCATAATCTTACCTGGAATTTAAATTTTCAATTTCAGCTTTGCTAATACACTTAAATTATTCAGCTAAAATATTTTACAGAACATTTTCAAGAATATATTCTGATATAAATCATATGTGTTGTTAATTATTCATTTGTAAGCAAATACTACCACAATAATATTATGTAATATTATTTAGAGTGTGAAAGTATATAGAAATATTTTGAATTATATATATATATATATATATATATATATATATATATATAGATAGATAGATAGATAGATATAGATAGATATAGATATATCTATCTATATATATATATATATATATAAATATATATATATATATATATATATACACACTCACACACACATACACACATCACACATACACACAAAGCTTGAAAAAATAATTTGGTTATCTATTGGCTAGACAAATGGAAATTTAAATAAATTTAGCCTCAAACTTGCCATGTAAATTTGAAATAGTTATACATAGTACTGATTTACTTGTCATTTTCTATGTAACTGTATTGTTACTACATGTCATAATCAATTATAACACTATGAAATTTGTAATCAGTATGAGCATATCATTAACAAAAATCAATAATACATTATTGCATTTCTGTGAGTTTACAAATCTCCAGTCCTTCTTAGACTTACTATAGGCTTTGAAGGATTTATAAATTTAACGTATTACTGCAATGTGTTGTTGGGGTCCATTACTAAGAAAGCAGATATTTTCTAGATGGCATTGAGATACATCTCTATAACTTTGATGAAAGTATGGAATGCAAGCTGGGCAAATGAATAAAAACTACCTCAGGCATCAAGAACCACAGGAACTCAAGCACCACAGCAGCAAATTGTTGAATGAGCACTGCACAGTGCATCTTAGCCATACTCATGATAACCTGGGAGTTCACAGCTATCAGATTGAGGAAAGATTGAATAATAGAGAGTTTACAATTCATGTTAAGAGTGAATTGGACCCAATTAATGGTCTTCCCTCAGAAAATTAATGTGTTTTTAAGGTACACGTACAATAATATCCACATATACCCAAAATGAAAATTGTAATTTGTTAAAACACAAAGACTATATAAGTCCTGTTACATTTTCATTTTTACATTTAATCATTTCATTTAGTTTACATGGCAATCTCTAGTCACATACTAGCTTACATATTTTTATGTGTTGTCAAATTCTTTTCATCAATTTCAATACTTAAAGATGAAACTAAACAATTCCATTATTATATTTTAAGAAATTACCACCATGAAGAAAATAGACAGGAAATTCATCTTGTCCTTAGTTTACTTTGCTTTCTTTGTGTATTCTCATGCAGTGCTTTTTATTTATGATCTTGAGAAAGCCATGGGAAGGTGAATTTACCTTCTTGCAAAAAAACAGAGAAATGTATTATAGAATGTTTAGTTGTTTCCTGGTGGTATCTTTTTCAAAAGGTATGTGGAAATGACATTATAGACAATATCAAGTTACAGTTAAATATTTTTCTGTCAAGGAGAGAGGAGATTTCAGAAATATGAATCTGCTCCTCTTTGGGCCTATCTTAAATTCTGGCTCTTACACCCAGCCAACTGTCAGGCACAGATCTATGTAAACATGAGTGCCTCACGGGTGGGCCTGAGATCTTTCAATTCCAGTCTTTAAAGATAAAGTTTCTTGACAGATGATATTTTAGGAAGACATCTCCTGAGACTTTCTCACAGTTCAATCAGGCATGTCTCGATTTGTATAGGAAAATCTCTGCATTTGCTCTATTATTTCTTGTAAGAGAGAGAGTGTGCTCCCAATGAGTAGACACATTAAGATTTGCTTTTACAGAAGGTTTACCCATGATTGTTGAAACATGGTATTTATGCATTATTATTTTTGTGGGATAATAAATTCAACATAAAGTATTCATTCCCATTTTAAAATTACAACCTTGGTTTCAGACTTGATAAGGGTATGTAAAATTTTCTAAAGAAAATATTTTATATAGAAGAAATCATGTAATACCTTGAATTTCAAAGAAGTTTCACATTTGACTGAACCATCATGTGGAATAAAAAATATCTGAAACGTCCAAAGTACAAAAACTACATGATAAAGGGTCCAGAATATGTAGGGATCTAAAACTATTTTTTTGTATGAAATACACTTAATGGTCTCTCCGATTTTACAAATTCATTGCTAGCTTATAAAACAAAAACTATTGAGTTACATTTTCCTTTGCAGATGCACAAAACACACAACAAAAGTCAGACAGAGATTAAAATATTCCAGCTTTCCCATGAGATGATATTATTTCCATAAACTTTATAAAGCAAAATTAAATTCTTCTCTAATTATAGCTAAATATATTCACAAAACTTTAAAGATTAATAATGATTTAAGAAATTTTTAAGAACTTAAGAATACACTTAAGAAAAGGTCCTGAGTTATTGTAAAAAAATATTTTAATGCTGTTTTGTTTTAGGCTTTACATAATAAATTTGCAAGAGAAAAATAAATGCTTTTTCATAATGATATAATATGTACTTAAGAGTATGCAGCTTAATATGTGTTTCTTTGTAGTGACATATTTCTAATAGTAAAAAAAAATTAAGAATTTGAATACTTAAGTGATTCTGTTTTTGTATGTTTTAGGAAAGAAACAAATGTGATGAGCTTATAAGGGATATTATCTCTGAAGATCAAGTTCATATCCATGAAGAAATTACAACTAAAAAATATGAACTACTTTGTAAAATATCCAAGTTACATATTCAAGTTTCATTTAAAACTTTTTTTTTCCTTTCTCTTTTTCTGGGAGAGCAAGTGATTCAGTATTTTCCTCGTAGGAAAATTGAATTACTAACCAGTAATTACAGTTCTCTGAATGTCATATTCTCAGTGGATTTGTATCAATTGTCTCGGGGCATTTTGGCACATGAGTTCCAGTAATGTAACATTGTGAAATAAAGAAAATTAAGTTCTAATAGATTATATCTTAAATTTGTCTAGTATATTTCTATAAAGCCACTTTGAAATTTTTTTTCCAACAGTCTTGTGAAATAGATTCAGTTAACCCAAGATGTAGTTCTTTAGCACACAGAAAGATGAAATCCAAATCCAAGATCATAATGTCATTTATGAAGCTAGAAAAATCTGTGCATGATGAGGTACCACATTCACTCTGCTATATTGAGTCTACAATTCCATTTGTTAAATTATGTAGCAAAGCAATATAAATGGGAGATACTAATCTTATAACATTTAAAACACCCTCGCTATCATTGTCTTGTAATTTTTAAGCATTTAATTCATTATAACATGCTACATATTAAAGTATGAATTACTAATTAATATGTGTATTTAAAAACTGAGATAAATGTAGAAATTCAATTACTAGGAGAGTTTTTGAAAATACAAGATATTATAATCTAGAATCTAAAGTGAAAATGTTTAAGCATAATTATTATATTTCCAGTTACATGAACAGTAAGAAATATCTTACCATTTTAGAACCCTTAAAGATAAAAATACATATTTCATTGAATCAGGATTTTGTTTTAGGGTATAATGCAACTAAGAATGAACTAGTATTTTTTTAGAGAACAGAAAGATAAAAATTTTACCTTATGTAATATTGATTTTGGGAAATTTTGAAGAAATACTTTAAAAAGCTTAATTTCCTTTAAATTTTAAATGTTTCCTTCCTATTGCCAAATTAAAAGATCCTACTTTTCCTTGACTTATATTCAATCAGTAAGGTTAAGTATTATTTTAAAACACATGAGCTTACTTATTAACTAAGAGGTATGAAAATGAAGAAAGCTATTATTTTAGATATTTGGATGGTAAAAATTGCTATTATGCAAAGGGATTTTATCTTAATTATTCTGGAAGATGATTCAATTTATTTACATTGCATATCGTAAAATTAGCATACATGATTTATTTATTCATATGATTATCTGGAAATAAATATTGAACTAAGAAAAGATTAAGTTTTAAAATTAAAAATTTGGCTCTTGCCCTCTGAGTCAGTCTGAGTCAGGGGATAGGGGACTTTTCCAAAGAGCTTTGCAACTCTAGGCCACATAACCTCCCGATCAGGGAGATTAATGAGACACTGGAGGACAGAAAGCCAATCAGTGCATTTGCTGTGAAGAGGAGAGTCATCAGAAAATGGAGACATCCCTGATGCTTCCGAGGGAAGCCACATGGTCAAGCAAGGCCTGGACCCATCCTAGCACAAATGGCACTAGCAGATGTGACAAGCTGCTGCAAGTTCCTGAGGACTCCCAAGGAAACTCAGCTGACTGTTAACAATAGATAGAAACAAAAGTCAGTTTGACTTGCTTCATCTTAAACACTTAGCAAAGACAGTCAAAGCCAAAACACAGCTATTCCTGGGCATTTTAAATAAAATAATAGTTAAATGTAACTTCCATAAATAAGTAAACAGGAGGCTTCAAAAGACATTCTCAGACAGGAATGCCTGATTACTATCAAAAGAAATTGCCAGAGTAGTTTTTAGTTCAAGGCCTTTATTTCTAACCTACTCTGGTAGCCTTAGTGTTTGCTAGTATGGTTATCCAGCCCTAAGTAACAGAATTAAATATTTCTCTATTAGACACAGAGGTCATATTAGTAAAAGGATTTTGCAAGCTCACATGACATTAAGTTATTACTGTATCTTAAGGAAAAGGACATCTGTAACCCTAAAAGTTAAATGTTGTGTTTACACCCCTGACAATTCTGGCAATGTGACGAATATCCTTAACGATTTACATGCTCAGAGAGAAGCCATGTCCTCAGCAACTTTGTCATGGGAACAATATCTTAGCTCCTGGTTCTTGGTACTTCCTGGTGGAAAACATTGTTAGTCTTTGTCTTTGCCATCATACTCATTGGCATATTCCTGTGCTATGGGATTTATTGCTGCATCAATCTGGTTCCAGTACTAATGAATTCTTGTTTCTCTTATAGACCACCCATCACTCAAATGGCCTTCCAGTCTATTACTTCTCAATCAGACTTCTATCATGGACCCACTCGATAGACCCAATTTTTAAAGGGAGATTCCAAACTGCTTGCCCCACACCGTCCCTTGTCAGCCTGAAGAAGCCAGAAAGATTTTCTACGCCCCCCTTGCTTACAGCAGTAAGGAGGTCCCAAATTAGAGGGCGGAATGAAGCCAGATTTAAAGTTAGGTAGTCAGTGTAGTTAGGTAAATTGGGTCTAATATCGAGTGAAATCTAAAATGGAGGCCATGCTGGGAATGACTCAGGGAAAAAGCAGGACAATTCATGGAATGTTAATGAAGTCCTGAAAAAGCCCTGGGCCAAAGTCCACCTCAAAGAAATGTTAATGGAGCTCAGGAAACAGCCCCCAACAGATTTGGAGATAGCCCATCCTAGAGAAATGATAAGCCCATCCCAAAAGGTGATAATTGGGCCCACCTGTGTCCTAACCCCTTCAACCTATATTCCATCACCAAAACTATAAAAAGGAGAAAGAACAGCCCTTCCACGGATTCCCACCTTTTGGGTCCCCTTCTTCCTCCGGGAGAAGTCTTTTCTGCTGTCCTTTTATAAATTTCTAATTTCTACTCTGAAAAAAAAATTCATCTTGTAATAAGCATATTTTGTTACTAATGACGTACATAACAGATTTTTTAAAGAGATTGTATGCAATACATACATTTGGGACTGGGAGTATACCTCAGTGGTAGAGCACTTGCATAGCAATTGTAAGGCCTTGGGTTTAATCCTCACCTTCACAGAAAAGGAAAAACAACCACAACCAATTATTCCCTAACACTTTTGTCCATATGTTTGTGAGTATAGAATAACTTGTATTTCAAATGAAAGGTTGTGTTTCTTATTTAAAGGAATGAGTAGTTTCAAGTTTCCAGTATCAAAGATGACTTCCAGGTAGACATGTTTGTCATTGCCATGAGAACTGGTTGCCTTTTTCACTACCCTAGAATAATATGTTAAGTGGAAAATACAATATAAATTGAGTGAGTATTTTCCCAGGTCCAAGTATGAGTTAAAGGTTTAGAAATATTTTATTGTCAAAAAGAGTACAAAGTGTGAAATGTCTAATAGTTTGTAGGTTGTTCATTTTATTAAAATTAGATTTTAAGGTAATAATAAAAGCAACTATCTTTTGAAACTAACTATGAGTGCCAAGTACCTTGCAAGCACTATTGTATTTGAGGTTTACAACACCATTGTCTAGAGAGCTGTGTTCCTTGTTAAGTGGGAGAGGCAGAGATAGAATTCAGACTCAGAAAAGCATAACTCTAAAATGCAAACTTTCAACCCATGTACTATACTCCCTTCTGAGCCCCGAAGTTTTTTGTTATTGTTTTTTTTTTTTTTTGATTTCTAAAAAGTAAATCCATTCCA